>NW_010537647.1:1300-5342 GCF_000687285.1 Phaethon lepturus | reverse complement strand
CGCCCACCCAGCCACTCTTTTTCCCTTTCTTCTTTAAAAGTGGATCGATTCGTGCTTTCGGGGTAAGCTAATGGCAGAACTAACGCCCAGCACCCTGCCTCCCCCCACGCCACCCTCGGCTCCATTCTGCTCTGCACCGGTCCGGGGGCGTTAGGGATCCGCTGCGGTGTTAATGGGGGGCAGAGGGAAGGAGCCAGGTCGGCCGGACGGAGCGGAGAGCCGCGTTGGGGTGCGGAGGTGAGGAGCTGCGGCGCGTGCCGGCGCCGTGCCGGCGCCGATGGAGCCGTTGCAGCCGGCTGGGGAGGATCGCTCGGGGGCTGTGCACTTACCTGAGTGTCTGCTCCAGGGACCTGAACCAAACTCCTGCTTTAGCCAGTTTATTTGTGGCTTTTTTTCCGCCCTCTAATTTCCAGGCAAGCACAGTTCCCTGGTTTCATTACCTTTGTTTCCCGAGGGACGCGCTTTTATAGGCAGCTTTTGTAACTCTTACAAACGTACGCAAACGAGCCCTCTCCAGTTACACACCACGTTTTTTCTAAAGAGACAATTTTGTAATACCCTCGGTGTGCAGGAAGGCAGCCAGCCCTCAGCTGGCGCAGACTCCCTGCGCTCAGGCGTTTCTGGGAATCCTTGATTCTGGGCATCCGTCGGGAGGATGCTGAAATCCCAGCTGCAGTAAAAATGAAGCTCTTAGTTTCTCCTCCCCACTGGGTTCCTTTCCCCAAATATATTCCATTATTGCTCTAAGGAAAGGCAAAGTTTGACTGACTTGTGCTTCACAGGTCTGTATAGCCGGAGTATGCTGGGAGGCACTGGGATTGCATGAGAAACGAGGGGTCGCGATGCTGGGCAAGGAGGTGACGCAGCAGGTGACACCCCCGGGCAGCAGTGACACCTTGGAGCCTCGGGAGGACTCCAGATGGGGAGATACTCCCCGAGGGAGAGAAATACAAGGGCAGCTCTGCAGAACGCCCTGTGAGTCACTGAGATGCGCAAGTATGGGAATGAAATTAAAATCTCAACACATGTAAAACGTTGCATCCTTTTCTTCCACCTTCTGAAACCTAAAACAGGGCAATTCCTCTGTTAAAATCGGTCTGGTCTGAATCTCCTGTGGTCTGTCCCACAGGGGTGTTTGATTGCCATCTTTGACAACCAAAGAACGTGCTTTCTGCCTTCATGCGTGGTGTGCCATGGAGAGCCGGAGCACCCAGCCAGCCCAGTGCTTCATCACCCGTCCCTCCGATCCTCGGTTTCAGTTTCACGCGCTGCTGCACACCGGTGTTAAAATAGTTTAGCTCAATATTTAATTAATGCTGTTCCATGTCACGCAGCAATGTGAGATTGGCTGGTGTTACCTTAAACCCCACAGTTGTGGCACAGGCTAACGACTCATTTCCAAATCAGCATTCGGAGGTGCTAACAAGCTTTCCCCATAAACAGTTTTTGGATATCAAGGCTTTTCATTTTCCTTCCTTTCTTATGCTAGCGTTTAACAGTTGTCTTATTTCCCGTTATTTGCAAGTTCTGTGCAAATTGATGGGGCCAAGCTGAGCCAGGGAAAGCAGTGGAGATGCGGGAGGGCATTTTGGGGGAGGAGGATGTGCAATTGTGTGGCCACACACCCCTGCACCTCCCGCCGAGCACTCCATTTTCTTCTGTTTAGTAGCAGTGCCGGGTGTTAGAGGACCAGACGAACGCGGCAGCTCCCGGAGGTCCGGGGACCCTCTCACGGTCTGCTGCCGTGGGCAAGCTCATCACTCAGCCCGCCCTTGGCCAGGACCTTGCAACAGCACCGAGTCCCTGGTCTCCCTTGCTCAGGTCCAGTGCTGGATGCGTAAAGATGCGATTTCACCGTCTCTTCTGGTTTTTTCTCCTCTCTGGCTGAGACGTTTGCAGAGGCAGGGTCTCTCCAAGCCCTCCTTTGGGGTACGCTCACCCTCACCTGGAGGGGGGACGGCTGTCCCAGGCAGGAGGGCAGCTGGGGTGTGCTTGCGGCAGGCACAGCTCATCCGCGCCCCGTGAATCCCCGGCCGTTTACAGGAAACCGGTTGCTTCGTTTCACCCGGAGCTTGCTCCGGGCCGTGCCCTTGCCTCGGCTTCGCGCCTGCCAAGCCCGGGGTGTCTGTGGCACGCGGCGTGGGGGCACCTGCCGCGCTCTTGAGTTTCCCCCAAACTAGTGGCTTTGCCGCGTGTAGCCCTCACCGGCCTGTAGCCCTCACCGTCCTCTCACGCTGTGCCCTGAACTCTTACCAGCGCCCGTGGGTGCTCCTGAGCTCTCCCTAAGGGCTGAACTCGCTGCTTCGAGTGTTGTGGGGCCGTCAAAGAAATCTTTACTCCCACGTTCCGCTGGAGGCGGCAGCAGCAGGCGCTTTCTGGGTTCGTGTCCGCGGGCTTTGGTGTTCGCTCACTTGAGAAACCGCTTGGGTTCCTCTCCCTGCCCCCAGGCTTTCCAAGCCCCACCGAAGCCAGCTCCTCGCTCCAGTCGTTGCCAGGCTATCAGATGGTGATGGTAAAAGAAACCGAAGGAGACGGCAGCTCAGCGTCCGTGTCGGGGGAGAGAGGTCATTAAGTAGCAGAATAAGTATTTATTGCTGTTGCATTAAAGGCGCTCGGCAGCATGAAGCAAGCGCTGTAGTTTCAGGGCATTAATTTCTGAGCTTGGGAGTCGTGGGTGGCGTGGGGAGCGGCGCAGCGAGGCCGCGCTCGGGCTTGTTTGCAGCGCTCGGCGCTTCCGCGCGCCGGGTTGCTTCGCTTCTGCCCTCTCGTGCCGTTGCATCGTCTCCGTGTCCCCCGGAGGCAAGGGACCCCGCTCCGCCTTGGTCCTGGCTCGGTGCGTCTGCTGTGGGATGGGGACATCGGTATGGCAAAGGGGACACGCAGGAGCACCGACGCCTCCGTACGGACAGACCTCGGGGTGGAGGGTCCCGCAGGAGACCTGCGACCGCGTTCGCTCCGGCACTCGGCTGCTCTGTAACAGAGACGAGTCGGCGTCTTAAATACGGGAGAGGGGCCGTGTGCGCCTGGGAAGCTTACGACGGTGTGATATGGTGCAGAGCTTTTCTACCAGTAGCTGTAAATCCACCCGAGTTGCTCTTTTTTTTCCTCCTTGTGAGGGGACGTTGCTGATTTGCAATGACTGCCCGCTATTGTAAGGCTCCATGATAGCAGACGTTATGCCAGCCCCAAAGAGCTCGAAATAAATGTGTTAAAATGATACAAGTACTGTTTCCACTGCAAATCAGCAAAGGCTGCGCCAGTGACTTAATATTTGCAGCCCCGAACATGTAACGCGGCCAAATCATGGGTTTAATGCAAAATAACTCTGGGTTTAATAACCTTGTTTTAAACACCCAGCCAAACACACACAGCGGAACGGCAGCGGTGCTCAGAGCAGCACGCTACAGCTCGCGGGCTTCGCGGGCAGCGGCGCTCTGGAGGCGGCGGAGCTGCCCGGCGCACTGGGACCAGCCCCAGTTACCAGAGCCCTGGTACAGGCAGGGTCTGGGCTGCGAACCGGAGCACCCACGGGTGATTTTACAGCGGCTGAGGATCAGGTCCAGAAACTCCCTTCCCTTTCCCTTCCCAGGGTCCTGTTCCTCTCCCAGTTTCTGATATAATTTATCATCCGGGATTGAGCTGTAGATGGAGCTTGCTCCCTGGAGAGCTGCTGGCAGTGCCAGCGGCAACACAGGGAGCACAGGGGCTGGGAGAAAAATCTGCTTCTCCCTTTTGCTCCCTCTCTGCTCCCTTGAGGATGTTCTCCCTTCTGTTTGGAGATGGCCATTCTGCATCAGCCCAATTTTCGCCCAACTCCTCCTGCTCCCTGGGGAGCTTTGGGCTTGTTGCGTTTGCGGTTACGGCACTTGCGGGCGGTACGGGTGCTCCCCCGGCCACGTTGCCCCTTTTCCCCCTCTTGAAGCCTCGGGGATGGGAGGGGGTTAAAGGCATTGAGCGCACTTACAGCCTCATAATATAGCAATGTAATCCGGCGCTTATCAAACATGGGTTTGTACGGGTCCCCTGAGGACACGGCAGCCGC
>NW_010537647.1:0-1256 GCF_000687285.1 Phaethon lepturus | reverse complement strand
GGGACAGGGCCGCTCCAGGCTGTCTCCTTGCCGTGTCCCCGGCGTGGCGAGGCTCGCCCATGCCTCGTGCTGCCGGCGGGGCAGGGCGGTGGGTATGGGACCCCCCTGGGCTGGCTGGGGGTGCGTTCTGGGCCTTTTTAAGCCAGGTCTGTAAAAGCTGCTCTATGTCCTCCAGCGTTTCATCGGTCAGTGCTCCTGGGAGGGCAGCCTCGCTGCGGAGTCGCTCCCTCCCCAGCCGCTTTGTGAGGAAATAATGCAAAACTAGTGCGTGTTTCTTGTGCTTTCTCAGACGAGTTTTTGGGTTTGGTAAAGATGCTTCCGCCTGGAAAGCGCATCTCTGATGATGGGCCCTCGTTAGAGGGCTTAACCTCGTTATCTTGAGAGGTGTAATCGCTCGTCGCTGTAACGCAGCAATAACCATAACGCAGCCTGACACGGGCGCTCTGAACTGTGGCTAAGAGGTCTCGGGGACAATCTGTGTCTGATGTTCACTTGAGATTATTTTAACCCTTTGCTACTTCCATGACCAAGGATCCCTTGAGAAAAGAAGGAGCGTGTACGTGCAGCCTTCCTTTTGCAGAGTTTCAGAGGCAAAATCCATCTTGTACCTGGTTTTCCAGTGTCCAGTTTGCAGATCGGAAGTCCAGCCCAGCAGTTGGGTCCCGGTGAGGCATGCAGTCCTAGCATCCCTGGCCAGCTCTCCACCAAACCTCTTTGGGCTTTAGGATGAGACTTAACTACTTCCCTGAGAATGGCACTTAATGCTGCAGACACGTCTTTGAGGCCAAGGGAGCAGCAAGCCCAGAGGGGTGCTGGACGCTGAGCAGTTCTGCTGTTCCCCACCTGCTCTGTTCTACATTTCTGGTTCTTCCATCTCCTGTGGCTTGACGGGTGCTCTGAAGCTCATCTGCAGCTCCGTAGCGATGTCGCAAGCCAACATTTCTATAAACCGAAAGGGAGTGGCAGTCACGGGTCCCTGGGATGGGTGTTTGGTGGAGGAGGGAAGAGGCTCAGAGTCACAGAGTCTGTTTGGTGGTCCTTGCAGTGAAATATGGGGAGAGAAGCCTGGACACACCGTGACGGGACAACTTCCCTGGCTTTGATGTAAAATCCTTATCGAATACGTATCAGCCGGAATCCGCCCAGCTGGCACCTCTCCAAGCGCTGCACGCCAGCAAACCCCACGCTTCCCCGGCGCGTTGCCTTTCCGCCCGGCACGAGCGGGCAGGCGGGGCAAAGCCGCGGCATCGCCGGGC
>NW_010537646.1:0-281 GCF_000687285.1 Phaethon lepturus | reverse complement strand
GGGGGGAAAAGCGTGGAAAAAGGAGGGAAAAAGGAAAAAAGAAGGGTAAAAGAAGGAATAAAGAAGGGAAAAAGGAAGAATAAGGAAGGAAAAAAGAAGGAAAAAGGAGGAAAAAAGGAGGACGAAAGGAGCAAAAGGGAGTAAAAAGGAGGAATAAAAAGGAAAAAGGAGGAAAAAGGAGGAAAAAAGAAGAAAAGGAGGAAAAAAGGAGAAAAGCAGAAAAAAGGAGGAATAAAGAAGGGAAAAAGAAGGAAAAAGGAGGGATAAAGAAAGAATAAAGA
>NW_010537645.1:0-437 GCF_000687285.1 Phaethon lepturus | reverse complement strand
TCCCCCCGCCGCCACCCACATTTGGGGTGTGTTGGAAATCTAGATGTCGACTTTGTATCTCCTGCTCATCTCCAGTTGAAGCATTCCTTCTTGTTTACTGGTCCTCTCCCAGTCACAGGATCCCAGTCGAGCGAAGGAGCCTTCATTTCCTAGGGACATCTTGCATTCATTAGGCCATGTTGTTATTGACTTACAAGGCTGCTAATTCTCAAGGTCCAATTTAGCCCTCAAAACCACTAACATGTGTGCTGGGGAGTTGCTACATCGCTGCTATCAGCCAAGCGCTGCTAGCCAACGCAGCAGAGCCGGGCACAAAGGAAGCCCCGATTTAAAGCCATCTTCTCCATCACCTTGGCGGGCTGGAGGTTCGGGTCCTCTCCGCTGGTGCTTGGGAGCTTCAGCCCCGAAGGCCAGCTGCATCTCCTGCAGCGGTGGCT
>NW_010537644.1:498-818 GCF_000687285.1 Phaethon lepturus | reverse complement strand
TCGAGACACTGCCGGCAGTTCGCGACCTGCTGGGCCAGCTTCCGCAGCTTCATCACCTGCGAGGGGAGCAGAGGGGAGCAAAGGTGCCCAGAAGCCAGCGCATAGCTTGGGAAGCGCAGAGGAAACCCCATCCTAAGCCAGGTAAATTTTGCTCGCAGGTGGGAAAGCCCCAGGGAAAAGACCCCGCGCTGCTCTAAGCCCACGCGTGATCGACGCAGGAGAGCGGAGCATCGTCTCTCCGCTCCCCCCACGCAAACTCCATGTCATCGCCCCGTGCCGGCCCTCCGTAGGTTTGGCCAGGACAGGGGCGCTCCCGCAAA
>NW_010537644.1:0-398 GCF_000687285.1 Phaethon lepturus | reverse complement strand
AGGGCAGGGAAACCTCACGCTGGCTCAGCCCCAGCAGAGCTGCTGGGAAACGTCACATCTGCAGCCGCAAATCGTTCTGCAATTAAAGGTGAGGTGCTGCTGTAAGACAGGACGGGAGAGTTACCCACAACACAGGGAAGCAGGAGCTGAAAAACCAGCCCATGCACCAGCCTGCACCCAAAAAGAGGGCACGTGGCTTGAACAGGCTCTGCTCCGTCCACGCAAGCGTCCCGCGATCCCACGCAGCCCGTGCTCGGGGCCGGGCCTCAGCCCGGCGCCGGTGCCTGGGGAGGGCTGAGGGAAGCCGTGCGAAGAGCAGGGGAGCTGGCTGCCTTACGGGATGAGACAGGGATGAACGAAGCCAGCGATCAGCACCTGAACGATGGCGTGGATCGCTC
>NW_010537643.1:558-801 GCF_000687285.1 Phaethon lepturus | reverse complement strand
GCTGCTCTCAGGCTGCGGACCCCGGGAAAGGGGGGCTGCGAAGGGCTCGATGTCTCCAGCACAAACCCAGCCAGAAGAACTTGCGTGGCGCCTCCCGCCATCAGCCCCACTTTCCTCCCTCTTTGGGATAGCTCCCTATTTTCTAACCTGCCCGCCCGCCCCACGGGGGAAGCTCCCGCGGGGGGTTGGGTCTGTGCGTGAAGTGATGGGGCAGCCACGGAAGGGTTTCTACGGGGCTTCTGC
>NW_010537643.1:0-374 GCF_000687285.1 Phaethon lepturus | reverse complement strand
CCCCGGCCCTTCCTGCGGTAGCATTTCTGCTTTCTGGCTCTGCGTTTTGGGGCTGGTCGCCTTTGTGATCCCTGAGTTAGAAACTGGCCCATTTATTCAGCGCTCGCCAGCCTTCCACGCACACAGCCCCACTGCGTGAGCTCGATGGGTTTTAAACCCCCTCGGCTAGAAAGTTGCGCATCGGTAAAGAAAGAAAAAAAAAAAAGAAAAGAAAGGAAAAGAAAAAAGAGAAAAGAAAATAATAAAAAAAATCTCCCTTGCTTGTTTTGTTTCTGCCTAAATGTCCATAGCGCGGAGCATCCCCCCAGGGAGCGCGGCTCCGAGGGGTGTTAATGTGGTCAATTTGGGGTACAAATGTTTGGAAATGTTTCCCG
>NW_010537642.1:446-2234 GCF_000687285.1 Phaethon lepturus | reverse complement strand
GCGGGTGCAGCTGCCTGCAGCATCCTCTGCCCGCAGTGCAGCTCTCTGCACTCCCGCGTGGGACACCACGGCTGTCTGAGGGCAGCCCAGCCAGCAGCCGGTAGGATGGGGTTTGGGACGGGCCGTTAAGTGGCTGTTTGGGGTCTGGAGGCCAACAGGCCCAGCAGGACGTTCAAGCATAGGTGCTGGGCATCCTCGTGGACGGAGACAGGCCATCCTCCATGAACACGGGTGACCGTTCCCCCTTTCCTGTCGGGATAGGCAATGGACTTGAGCAAGCGATCCTCAGATGTACCACAGGCACGGAGCAGCGGTTCCTTCTCCACATCACTTCTGAGCACAACCATCAGCTCTAAGCAATGTCGCTCCCTCCAAATGCCAGATGGACTTCAAACCCCATACGGGCATCCTGGAGAGAGGGGAGGCCAGAACGTCCCCCGAAACCAAACCTCCAGAGCCAGGCCTGGGAAAGAGGAACGCTTCACATCTTCATTGTGTCACCAAGTCCTCAGCGGTACATAGCAACAGGGAAACACAATTATTGAGACAAATGCAGCTGCCTCCCACATGAAGGAAAAAGAACTGGTCAAAGCCGGGAAGCTCAGGAGGGGGGAAGGAGAAAATTTTCATAAAATACTCTTTTTTAAACGACAGCGGTGCTAAATGCGCATTGCACACACGCACACACAAAACAAACAAACAAAAGCCCTAACACACACTGAGGTCCTCCAGCGATGCCTTGAACTGGTTTGTGGGAGGGCCTCCCTACAATGCCACCATCTCGATGGCCACCCCTCTCCTGCGTTGACAAAAGGCAGCGTCACACATGCCTGAAGAAGCTGGTCCCAGAGCCTGTTTGCTGTTCTTTCCATTGTTTCACTTTAATGAGTTGCTAGCGAGGGATGACCTTTCCCTCTCCCTCCTCAACAAAGAAACGAATACATTTCGCAAAATCATGAGGGAAAAGAAAACATGTCAGAAAGCACGATGGCTGCAGAGCTACCAAACGTGCCTTCGACAAAAACCAAAGGAACTTCAGTGAGCCAGCACGACTGAAGAGGCGTGGTGACCGGGGGCATCAGGAGGGCTTCAGGCGGAGGGGATGATCCTGCGAGCCTGAGGCTGCAGGTGCAGCGCGTCCCGGGGGCTCAGGCTTTCACCAAGACCTGCACAAAGCAGGTCCCAAAGATCTCCTCTGGGATGGGACTCCATCTGCCAGCCAGCAAGGGGATTCATGCCCATCCCGAAGAGCTGGTGCCCCAGGAAAGAGCAAGACCTGCCCGTACTCACACACCAGAGCTGAAGCTCATGGGCTCCAGGTTCACAATGACCCCTCAGCCCCCGTGTC
The DNA here is from genome assembly GCF_000687285.1 of Phaethon lepturus. Lineage (NCBI taxonomy): Eukaryota > Metazoa > Chordata > Aves > Phaethontiformes > Phaethontidae > Phaethon > Phaethon lepturus. The sequence continues at coordinate 886 of NW_010537642.1, read as the reverse complement.
TCCAACACCCCCCTCGGGTACAGCAGCAAAGGGCTTAGACCTCATTGACCCCGGCAGAGGGAAGCTCCAGCAGCACGGCCAGGTCCCTGCCCATCCCTGTGTCAGAAAGAAGGCAAAATTGTTAAACACTGAGGCCAGCGCAGCCCTAAATGTGCACTTCAGCCTGGATTTACCCTGCTTAACTTTAACATCTCCCCAGTTAATGGAGGAAGGCAGGTGGGTCCTGGCGAGTGCCCTGACCCGGGACTGACTACAAAGAGCTCTGAAGGTGCCTTCTTCACTACGGAGGAGACGCTGCTCCTCATTTTGGCACAGCGTGCACCACTGCTTCAGCTCTGGGACAACAGTGCTGAAGCACAAAGTCTTCTGTGGACCCAGCGAGACCAAAACAGGTCTGTGAGCGCTCCTGGCATCAGCTAGCCAGGCCGTCACTTCACCAA
>NW_010537642.1:0-260 GCF_000687285.1 Phaethon lepturus | reverse complement strand
GCGCCAGGGAGGGCTCCCTCCACCACCCGGCGCCGACGGGCTTTAGAGACGGGGCAGGTTTTCCGTCAGCCTGTTGCAAACCATATTGTGTATCAGCAGCTCCACCCAAACCCCTGCCAACGTCCAAACATCTGCAACTCCTTAGCATGCGGCATTCCCTTGCTGTATTTCATTGGTGTTGCTGGAGTTATCCTTCCCGCTCCCCGGCTGTGGCCTCGCATCCGCCGCCCAGCGCCTCGCCTGGACGCGGCGGCTGCTCG
>NW_010537641.1:0-4635 GCF_000687285.1 Phaethon lepturus | reverse complement strand
GCACTCGCCCCTCCGCGCAAATGCAGCACGGGGTGGTGCTGGTGGGGGTCTGCGAGAGCGAAGGAGAAAAGCCCTCCCGTAATGACGGGCCACCACGGAGCACTTCTGCGCTAAAAGTAGCCGTGAGTATCGTGCTGCCCCACCAGCAGAAATAACGCCCTGATGGCCTGGTGTCAGGGTGAGGGCCTCTAAACACGCACGGGCGTTGATTTACATTAAGAAAGAAAAAAATTACCTTCTTTTTAGCTGGTAGAATGGTATTACTGCTTTTAAAGTTACCCACCTCCGCCTGCAGCGGCCCCCTCACCGTTGCAAGTAGAGCTGCTACACCAGAGAGACGAAGGAGCATGTCCAGAGAACGGCAGCGGGGCTGGGGGGGGGGCTGGGGGACAAGTCTTCCTGGAATCTTATGAGGAGCAGCTGAGGGAACTGGGGTTGTTCAGTCTGGAGAAGAGGAGGCTGAGGGGGGACCTCATCACTCTCTACAACTACCTGAAAGGGGGTTGTGGCAAGGTGGGTGTTGGTCTCTTCTCCCAAGTAACTAGCTATAGGACAAGAGGAAATGGCCTCAAGTTGCGTTGGGGGAGGTTTAGACTAGGTATTAGGAAAAATTTCTTCACCAAAAGGGTTGTGAAGCATTGGCACAGGCTGCCCAGGGAAGTGGTGGAGTCACCATCACTGGAGGTGTTCAAAAAACGTGTGGACGTGGCACTTCAGGACATGGTTTAGTGGGCACGGTGGTGTTGGGTTGATGGTTGGACTTGATGATCTTAAAGGTCTTTTCCAACATTAATGATTCTGTGATTCTGTGGTTCTATGAAAATAAACACCTCATGCCAGTGAAGCTCCAAATCAAAGTGGTAGGGTGCTGGGTACATGCCGTGAAGGGCCACCTAGACGCATAGCATCCGCGTAGTCCAAGATTGCATGTACCCACAGACACCAGCTTCCTCTCGGAGGGAGATGGGTCAGTAGCGGCGGCGAAGGCAAAAGAGGAACCCTCGAGTCTGAACCGAGATTGAGGACACAGAACCTCATTCCCCCTCGATGCTGAGGCTCAGGTGATTAAAACGATGGTAGCGTGGGGCATCTGGGGGGGAATCTGTGTCCCAAGAATGTTTGATGGCCACTGGCACGCTTCCCTGGGAAGCGCAAGAGCTTCCTACAAAGTACTCACAAAGGGAATCCCAAGTGAGGTGTGCTTTTAATTCCAGTTACGATGGATTCAGCATCTTGAATCCATCGCATTTCAGAGGGTGGGGGGGGAAATCTTCTATTTCTCTTGGAGCAAAAAAAGATGATGGACATTCCTCTGGCTTTTTTCATCAGTCTGCAAAAATCCTCAGAAATCACCTGTGGAGGACCAGGGAAATTCAAGGGCCCAAATAACTTAAAATTGAAGTTCTTCTACTGAAAGAAGGCCGTTGTCGGTATAGGCAGAACCTGTTTTGGACAACTGAAGAGGGACTGTCAAAATTACTTGCCTTGCCCACTGAATTTACATGCCACAGAAATGGCTTTGAGCCAGTGCTTGCACAGAGCTGCGTTTGAAGTAGCGTCAGAAATGGCACGCTCTGGTCCTCCATAGATGTTTATGAGAGTGAGATGAAATTTCTGACATAGCTCAAGGTGTGGTAATGCGGGGGGAAGATTACAGGCCTGCGTTTTAAATCGTGACTCAGTTGTTTTGAATGACGTGTTTTAAATGCCTCGAGCGTTTTCTTCATCGCGTTGAGCGGCATAAGTATCTGCCCCCTGAAAATAAGACCTCTTTTGAGTTTAAATTGATCTGTCATGATTTTAATTGCTTGGAGCTTCGGTCAGAAAGTAGAAGAGCAAGTCTAGGGGGTACAGCAGGATGAGAAGGAAAGGCTCGGGAACCGTCGCAAGAGTTGCACACACCTTTACAAGAGTCCACTCACTGCTTGTCAATGCCACGTGCATCTACCAGCACCTCTCAGCTCAGGGTTTAAACAGAGCTTTCAGCACCTTTGATGCCCTCTGGTGCAGGATGGTCATGGGGAAGTTGGGCTTCACGCCTCTGCACACCCGAAATGGATGCAACCGCAAACTGGAGTGCCGCCTTCTCTTCCCAAAAGCAGTATTTTCATTTTAAGGAGCATGGAAGCACTTGCAAGCGTAGCAACTCGTCCGTACCACGCTCTGCGCTCCTCTCCCTCTCCCAGTTGTTTTATGGACTTTGCTCACACCAAGGCTCTACGATCTGTGAATAAACAGGATCCTCATCGCCTCGCCTCAAGTCCCAAGAGCATCTCCATGAAAACAGCCCTAGTTTCAAAGCACCGCCTGAAATTCTAGTGTCAGCATGTCTCCACTGCAGCCGCTGGTGAGCTAAACCCTCGTAGTACCACGGAGATTTTGGTGACCACAACAAAGGGCAGCTGGGACGTGCGAGGGTGTAGTCGGACACTCCTCTGCAAGCGGGGCTGGAGCAGCTTCAGGCTCCTTAGCCGTCCCGCGCTGCTCCTCGTGTGATGGTTATATCGGCAGCAGAGCTGCACTCGCAGTGTCAATATTTTCACTCGTCTCCTCTGGCAAGTCAGTTGAGTTATCTTGAGTTGTGCTGGAGGCTGCTAGAGCCAACGTTGCCGATATTGCACGGAAAGAAATTATGGGGGACTCGGTGGCTCTGCTCTGGCACCTCGGACACCATACTAGTCGCTTTGCCAAGGATTAGCAGCTAGAGAAACTAGTGGGTGAGGTTGTCTCATTTTCTTGACTTTTCCATGAGTATTTCTACCTAGAAGCCACACACGGGGGGTGCTTGGCTGCTCTCGGGCAGGGAGGAGCAAGTGGTGGAGCTGTGCTGAGAGGCCTCAGCAAAACATAGTTCGATCATTGAGTTAACTTTTTGGACATTTTGAAGTGAGTTTTTAATACATACTTTTAAACCAGCTGGAAAAAAATCCACAGCATAGGCCCAAAGAGGTACCCAGAAAACATCTGCATGGCGGTCGCAGACCCTGCGGGCGTTAAGCAGCTGGACCGCTGCATCAGCTGGCACAGCCCTTGGAGTCCCAGGGCTGCATCGCACGAAGGGATCTGCTGCTGTCTGGGCACTCACGGGAGAGGATGGGATTTTTCAGGAGTATTTAAGTGACCCGGGAGGAGAATTCTCACTGACAGTGGCATCCTGGAGTGGGCACTTCGGAAGCCCCTCCGTCTGCTCCTTCACTTTGAACAGTGATGGCTCCCAATACTGAGCCCTCCACTCCCACGTCTGGTGTGGTGCTCAGAAGGAGCTCAGGCTTGGTCATCAGCATGGAGGGAAGGATTGCTAGTGTTTTTTGAGCTTACCAGATTTTCTTTCCATTTTGTAGTGTTCTTCCTCTAGATTTCCTCTGCGGTGGCATATACAGGCCCTTCCATTTTATGACGCCCTGTAGCTTTAGACTCGTCCCTGTAGTTATTTCCACACTATTGTAGAGAAGTAAACCAAGTTATCTTTTTTTCCTCTTGACCATATCTACTCTTTAAGTAGATGTTTGCAAAGAAGCTACCTATGAAACCAACCCTGAAACAACAGGGATCACTGAGATGCTGCAAGCGAGGGGTCAGCAGATGACGGCGTGCATCCCTTCCAGTTTTCCCCTCTGATGCCAGATTTCCCTGTTGCAGTAATTGCTTCGATCTCACCATACTGTCCTGTTTCGGTCCTGTTTCAGTTGGCACAAACGGGCGAGCAGCACCCGTCGGCCCATGGCTCTCCTGCGGGGAGCTCTACAGCAAATACACAGAAGTGGTAGTTCAAATGTTGTAACAAAATACCCAAATAAACCCAAACCCCAAAACAGGAGGAATAATGAGATGTGCAGTTTGAAGCAAGGCATTTGAGGATGTAAACAGCATTTTTAATTTAAAATGGTTTAAGTCTTAAAAGGAGACTGGTTTAAAAGCGCCTTTCATGTAGCAAATTAGTTTAAAGACCCAGTTAAAGAATTTATTTTGTATTCATAACTCTTAATGCGGTTTGCATTTATCAGTCCATACATGCACCTTCTCACTTAAACACTTCTCTCTTGCCTTTTATTTCGGCATGCCATCTAATGTCACGTACCATCTCGACATGGAGAAGCTACTTCATTGGGTGTCAGACATTACATTAATGTCAGGTTACTGACATTAAAAATCTCGTATTTATTGTTGGTCACCAGAATCTCTACGGGGTACATAGACAAAAATCTGAACTTTGACCATCCTATCAGGTGCCAGTAAAAATGTATCAGTCTCTCTTAGAAGATTTTAAGTTTTCAGATTCTTTTTTCTTCCCTTCCCTTCCCTTCCCTTCCCTTCCCTTCCCTTCCCTTTCCATTTTTTAGGGAAAACAATTGTAATAATAACTCGGAAGATTCACAGTACCCACCCTGTACCCCTGTGCCGTAGCCTCAGGGGCGCGCGTGGAGGGGAGGGAAGGGGAGCGGCAGGAGCACAGGGCAGGAGCCGGCCCTCGGGAAGCGGCCAGCAGCGCGGCAGAAAACGGGGTCGGTAGCTCCACCTGAGCGCCCGTTCCTGGAGGGTACCGAGCAGGGTAACTCCGAGGGGTAAGCAAGCAGGCCTGAAGTCCTCCTCGCTGCCGGCGGACTCATGATTTATTCATGATACGTCTTCGTCACT
>NW_010537640.1:1477-15188 GCF_000687285.1 Phaethon lepturus | reverse complement strand
ACATAACGTTGTAGGCACAGAGGCTTTTTATATGAGAAAAGGAAAGGGGAGAGAAAATGCACGCACATATGCATATTTATAAGCAGAGGCTTCCGAGTGCGAGACACTTTTTCCATGTCAAGTTGCCAGGCAGATCTTCTCCCTTCCCTCACTCCATCCCAGGGCTCATTGGTATGAAAGTTTTCCTGCCTTTTATACATTCCCCCGCCCTTTTTTTTGTTTTTTGTAGGATGCACTCTTCCAGCTGACAACGTTTGTAAGGTTGCGGCTATGTTACAAATCATTTGGGGATGTTCTGCAGCTTAAATTGGTGCTAGTTTAACCCCTTTGCTTATTGTCCAACAGATCTGGTAGATGGTGAGAAATGAAGATACTTGCTTAATTACAAGGGATAGTCTGCAAACAACAACATCACCCCAAAAATCTGGGAGTCTCCTACCTGTTTGTAGGGTAGAAATCCCAATTCAAAATATTGGTGCAGTTGGGCAGGGTTTGTGTTGAGCTGAGGAGCCTCCGTGGCTCTGTTCTGGAGCCTGACAGCTCTAGCATCTGGTGACCAAGATGATGGACGCCATCCTGGAGCTAATGTTCCTCCCCCAGGACCCACCAGAGACTGAGGAGCTGCCAGACCTTCTGGGAATCTCCATATCGGCACCTCCTAGCATTTGGGGTAGTTTCAGAGCATAGCATCCCAGACGAGGTGGTTCACTGCACTTACTGTGTTCATTTTTATTGTGCTAAGAGAAGCTGAGGCACTAATCAAGGTATAGTTCCTGCATATGGCTAGGTTTAACCAAAGGCTTGTTAAGGTGAATTCTGGTTCTTGCTGAGTTTTTCAGCACACCTGGGAAACGAGCGTTAGGGAATTAGAGAATTAGCCCAACACCTGGATGGCTGTGCTCTGGCTCAGCATCTGCCTAGAACACGCGATGCATCCTGTGCTTCAGCCTGTCTAACCCCCAACAGGGTTCTTGTATGCGGCGTGTTCCCAGGTTGCTGGGTGCAATCTAGCCAGAAAGTAGCTGCCCCTTTGCTTTCCTGTGATGCTGAACACAGGAGCCACTGCTGTCCTTGCAGCTGAGCTGGCTGGCGAGGCCGAGCACCTCTCGGAAGCGGTTTCTTTGCAGGAGCCTCTTTGCTGAGCTCTCTGCCAGTGCAGGGCATGTGCTGGTCCTTAATTCCTGTACTTGGCTCTCTCAGTAAGGAAATCTGTCTTGGGAAGTGTTGCACTTGTTTCTAGGATAAAACATCCTGGAGCAAGAAGTGAAGGTGCATGTCTCAGTTAATGATTTCAAAAGTTCTTTCTGGTGTTTCTGGAAATCCTAAGTACATGCGTGGGTTTGAGATGTTTGAATAATAATGTTTGACGCCTTCAGGGAAAGGTGGAGGTCTCTCCTCAAGTGATGTTCTGTTTAAAATAACATAGAAAATTCCCTCGATCACAGAGATGATTGTGCATAGCAGGTTCCCAACAGAAAATGTGCCTCACCAGAGGTAGTCATAGTGGGCAGGTTGCTCCGCTTATAGTGTATTCACATGAACTCCCTTGGCTCAGTCAAACCTTCTTCTTGCTTTAGGAATCACCCGGACCTCCAGCGGGAGACTTCGGAGACTCGGCGACCAGACAAGTCCAAGTAAGTTGCATGAATTTCTCTCTTTGAATCTTCCTCATCCAATAAAAAAATTACAAAAAACCATGAGAGAACGCAAAAGGTAACTCTCAGAAATCGTATCTCCTGCCTGCTGTCCAGTGGCCATGGTTGGGAAGGCAAAACTGGCTGCTAATAATTGCAGAGCTCTCTACGCTGCAGAGAAAGATGCAAGAGTATGTAAAAGAGAGAAGTACATATATATTTAAAAAAAACCCCAAAACTATGAAAAGAGAGAACAATGTAAAATAAAAGATTAATTACTTACTGAATAATGGGCCCAGAGAGAATAATTGGAAAGCTCCATCTCCATTCAAGGGGTCTAACAGGGCAACGGAACGCAGGAATGGCCTGAGGTTGAAATACAGCTTTAGTAATTAGCAGCTCTCTCATACTCTCCTTAGCTATTATTTTTTTATTGGATGTGGAGATTTATGGATTATATGTGCTTGTGACTAAATTTACACTCCTAATTGCAGTTTAATGTTTCTGAAGCTGTTTCTGATTCAGGAGGAAGCAGGTGGGAGGATTTCTTTCTTGAAAAAGGTGTTTCCCAGCCCGGGAAAGCAGTAGCAGAAGTCTCGGTGCTTGGGAGTACCTGAGCCCGTGCACTCTGCTTGCACGTGCGTGACACTGGTCAGGGCTGCCCAGGGACAGGGACAAGTTGCTGGTGTTTACCTGCATTGGCCTCACCCAAACTATCCTCTGGGAGTAGAAAATTTTAGTCTTGTCTTCTAAAATACCCAAAAGGAAGCTGAGACAGCCTGTTTCTGGGCTTTTCCTTTTGGTGGCCCTTTTGCTGGCTCTGCCTGCCCCTGCCCTGATGGACCTGTGATGCTCCAAAGGTCCAAACCCCTGTGGGAAGCGCCTGTCTCCAGAATTGAGGTCTCTTGTACATCGCGGATGTTCGTCTTCCTTAGCAGGTGCTGTGCCGCCGTTGAAATCTTCCTTCACATTTGCTTCTGAGATGTATGACCTCTCCTTGGCATTGCCACCTTGTTTTCTCCGGGATGCTGACGTTTGTCTCTGCTGCTTGCTGCAATCAGCCTGTCCCCCCCAAGAACACCATTCACCTCAACACCCTGCTCCGGCCATCAGGGCTTTCATCTGCTCCCATCCCCTCGCTCTCTGTCACTCACAGTTGTTCCCTCTGGGCTCGATTTGCTATTTCAATTCATCTTCTCAGCCCTCATATCCTGTCTCAGCTCCCAGATGTGCTTACCAAAACAGACATTTTCAGCTTTTCCCTCTGCGTGGGTGGGAGGAGAAAGCCACCCTCGGGATGCTTTCCCGGAGCGGTGACTTCAGTGGTTTGCTGTATCAGGGCATCAGCACACATGGAATGGGGATTAGTCACAGACGTCCAGTTAAGCGCACACTTAAACGCCCTGGGAGCTGTGACACTGCCTGCCTGGGCCTCGTCAAACGCTAGTGACAAGCACAGGGACAGGTATTCACATTATGGCACAGACAAGGGTGACAGGGGACATGCCGTGACGTTGTCCTGCTGCTGGGACGCTTGCTGCTGTGCATCTGGAGCTTCACAGCTGTGTACTGTCACCATCTCCAGCCCTAATGTTGTGATATATTGGGGGGAGTGTGTAAATATGATCGGAGTAGGCCACGGCACCCCAAACGGATGTCAAATGGCAGGAAAAATGCATTGAATGATAATTTAGCGTGGAGTTGCAGTACCGGTCTGGGTGCTAAAGCTTCGCGGCAGCGACCGTTCAGTCCAGAAAAATTGAGCTGCATTTTAAAGCTGATGCTTCAAAATTTGGCCACCAGCGCAGAAGCTGGTAGTTTTGAACTGAAATGCATGTTTATCTTCTGCATGTGCAAGAACAAGGTTGCAGTCTCAGCCCTGGCACTGCGTGTTTTCATATATGTATGTCTGAGGACAGAAAGGGGAATTGGTACAGCTCCAAAGGTAACTGGAGTGTAGAGAATCTAAATTGAAAGACACAGTGCAGTTGTTCAAGCTTGTTTTCTTTAGACTCTAATTATATACTTTTCCACTTTTCTGGTGAGAGACCTTTTAAATTTTAATTTTTTTTTCAAGTTAAAATCAAATGAGCAGCTCAGTGCTCCAGTTTACATTGCAGTAAATATTTATGACTCCATATAACTGCAGCTCAATTTCCCCTTGTTTCAGGTCCAAATTTTCCCCTCTGCACATCTGGCTTTGCACCCAGAAGCTTTTATTCCTGTAAAAGATAAATTGGGGTTGGGATGACCAAGCAGTGGTTGTGAGTGAAGCATCACAGAAGGGGGTTGCTTTGGGCTCCTTGCCACCCTAAAGAAAGGGATGCCATGTATTTTCATAGCCACCGACTCTTGGGATCTAGATAGCTACACAGTCATCCACACACCACGTATTGCCTTGGGGGCATGCAATGACAGCAGGAACCTGGAGATCTGACATTAACCTCTTTTGGAAACCTTATTCTGTGACTCCTCTCAATTTTTCTTGTACCTTTGAAAGTGGTTGTGTGGCATCTACCATTGCTCGGTGAGCTGCCATTCTGGGGCTTTGGAGCTTCAGTTTTTGCTTCCTACAGGCCTGCTGCATAGTCCCAGTAAGCCAGTGAAGTGGGACTCATCTGGGCTGGTCAATGGAGAGAGCTGAAGGCTATCAGAAAGTGTCTGAGAGCACTTACTTTAGGATGGGAAGAATAAACTTCTTGGAGGAATCCATTATCCCCATAGGATTCTAAGGGACCATAATTTCTTTGGGTAGCTACCTTTAAGGGATATGTGAATCCTATGCTTTGTCTCAGTTTGTTTTCCTTTGGCTGCAAAAGTGGAGTTAGTATCATGCATACCTGAGGAATGCCCTGGGATGGGGGAGATGCCAGGTTAAGACAGTCTTTGAGCATCTCGGTTGTAACGGGGCTCTGGCTATACAAAGAGATGCCACAATTATTGGTGCAGAAACAACTTCTGATGGCCAGCACCCTGGAGGTGCTGAGCTAAACCTAACCAGGGCTCGTTCTGGAGCTGGGCTCGCTGCTGGCTCCCTCTTTCCACAGCATTGCTAGCCATACCGGTCCTCACCCCTGCAACTCGCCGATGGGCCGGCTTGGGGCTGTGGACACAATGGACAACAGCAGCATCCTGGGCTGTGGGAGCTGGCGGGGGCTCGGCTCGAGGGCTGGAAGGACAAGGAAGCTGTCTGGGACTTGGCACTGTCCCTCTCCATCAGGACATGGGACCCTGCCCATAAGGTTGAGTTTTGTGAGTGGTTTGGAGGCTCTGGTCAACATGCACTTGGGAATGGGCAGAAAGAGAGGAAAGGAGTGGGAAGAAGCCCTTTATAAAAGACTCCATCAGAGTTCAGAATTGTGGCCCCTAAAATGTCGCTTTTGCCTGATGGGGGTAGCTTAGGGCAATATTTTTGCGTAGTTAGGAATGGCGTGTCAGGGAAGCTACTCCCACTTCATTTTCCTGCAACTGTACCTGATGTATTTGAAAGAGAGAAATATGTGCTGACATTTGCCATCCGGAGCAGCAATGTGTTCCTGAGCCGACCAGAAAACAGCCCCAGAGTAGTTGGAGTGGAAGAAATCGGCATCGTATTCCTCTTGGGCAGCCAGCTGCGCTCTGTACTTTGATTTGTTTCCAGGCTACAATTCAGTTTTTGCTAGGAGGAAGGAACTTCCCTGGCGGGGGTAATGCAGGAGGGTCCAGAAAAAGGTAGAGTTTACTGATTTAGCTAAAACAGCGTGTTTGTTTTTTCTGTGTAGGTGAATGCAGGGAGGAGGATGCCTTCCAGCTGGGTGGCAGCAGAACTGGTGCTATTTGTGGGTCAGGTGCTTTGTTCACCAGAGGTCCCAAAGGGGTGGGAGGGGAGCAGGTGCCTCAGCTTTCCTGTTTCAGCTTTTGTCTGGCTGCACGGCTGCCTGGAGCCGGCCCGAGCGGAGCAGGGGCAGGCTGCCAGGGCCAGCTGCAATGCAGGGCAGGCACTGCTTTTCCATCCAAAAAAGACAGGGCACTAGCGGCCCCACTTCTGCATCATCAGCAGTTGGCTGAGGATCAACCACAACTTGTCTCGGTGCTTTTTGGAAGCGTAGGGCATAATTTAGAGAGGCATGAAGCTCAAGGCCAGCTATCTGGGTTGCATTAGAAAGGGGCACTTGCTGATGTCATGAAACCTTCGTCAGGGCGTTTTGTCTTGTACTGTCTGAATACTTCTCTTGGGTATGAAGTGGAGGGACTCCCATGCCAGGCATGTTTGTTGGTTGCACCAGCTTGAGCACCTTGCCCACCCTTTAGGTTGGCGGTGGTAGACAGAGGGGCCAGAAGGCACAGCGGGTGGACAAGTGTGGGCTGGAGATACCAGATGAGTGAGGTGGTTCAAAGGTGCTGGTCGTGGGGTGAGCCTGTGAGCTTTGCTCGGGGCGTGAGCTGTAGGACCCCATTGACCACGATGGTGCTGTGTTTGCCATGCTGCCAGGGCATGCAGGAGATCTCTGCGGGAGCTGGTGGCTGGGATTAATAAACGTGGGGAGAATGTTGTCTTACCTGAAAATTTCAACAAGACACGCACAGATAGTTTTTGTCTTATTTTGCCTTTCCCTGGTTAAGCCTTGCATTTTCCCTTTAATAGTTATTGATGGTCCCATTTCATAACTGGGGGAAATAGAGCAGCAGAGAAGCTGAAAGCTGCGCCTTTTGCACTGCCTGTGCATCTGGGGATACTTCCCCATGGGCACTGAAATGGAAAGATATGTGGCCGAGTGGGTGGAAGAGCTGAACACACGTAGCTGTGGGCATAGCTTAAATTGGCATCATCGCTTCAACAGGGTCAACAGGATTTCAGCAGGGATCACTGATTTGGGATGCTCCAAACTCACTGTGTGAATTAAAGGTAGATAAGGCAGTAGATCTTGCTGTTTCCATTTCTCAGTTTAGTACCTTGCCCTGAGGACCATCTCCTCTCTTTGTGCCTGGAGTCTGTAAGAGAACAACTTTAGAAGTTGGTTTACGTGAGGGTGCAGGTTAACCAGAATAGCGGAAATAAACAAAAGAAAAGTCAAAAGCCAGGGGCTCCCTACTCGGGCGTACATGATTACTGTTACATAAGCTAATTCAGAGTGCCGTAAGAACCATTAGGTTTTTGAGTTCTGTTTTTTTTCCCCCGGGGAAGTGCTGCCAGAACTGTCACACGTCTGCAGCACAAGGGTACCGCCACCACACAGCACAGCCCTCTCCGTGTAATTGGGGTACCTGAGAAACCGAGTTTGGGAACCCCTCCTGTAAACCTTGGTCCAGACCTTCAGATGATCCTAAGCTTTACTGCATCTTTTTTTAGCTTCCTGTTGGCACACTGGGATACAGGCTGAGTGCAGCCCTTTTGGTCCAGCTGGAAGTTGTGGGGATGCCCCATGTCTCTTTGCAGTATGATGTTTTTAGCATGGACTGTGCCTTCCACCTTGGTTGTGCAGCAGAGGGTTAACTAGAGACTTGTGGTTGCAGCCTCATTGCTTTGGATGTGTCCCTAGATGAGGTCATATGAATTTCTTTGGGCAGCTTCTATTCCCCTTTGTTTTAAGCACCGCACTGGTCACCCCAGCTGCACGGATCCCTGTGCCAAAGAGCATCCCCATGCCCATGCACCGCTCGCTCTCCTCAGGCTCCCTAGTGACAAGCCCTCATTTGACATCTGTCCTCTTAGTCTTTCTCATCATGAAGACGAAGTAGCAAAGGGTGAAGCTTGGTCACCAGCCAGCCTGGAGAGTCCCTTCTGCAGCAGCACAGCTCTGCAGGAAATCCCAACTCCAGGCACCAAGAAGTTAAAGTCAAAAGGCTGCTTTCAGTTCAGGTGCTTGGTTTCCAGCACGGGCACACGAGGACGGTGCTTGCATAACGCAGACACATGGACTCAGGCTGCCTGGGATAGCCCTGAGGGGCTCCCACGTGCTTCAGGCGGAGATGCGCATTACTTACAGTGAGTGAGGGAGCGTAGGCGCTTGTGTGCACAGCTAAGAAATTAAGGAATAGTGATTGGTGCCGTGGGCCTGTTTGCTGTTGAGGGGATGCGCTGAGCACTGGCTTGTCGTCCTGTTCCCTTGCAGTACCCGTGATTCATCTCCAGGCTTACGTATAGTCTCTTTCAGTCCCAAAAGGCTACTGGACATCGCAGGTGAGTAAGTAGATCTTTTGATGCTTTCTTTGTACAGCACCTGGCACCATGGGCTCTGGTGTGAGGAAACCAGAGACAGTGAAATATAAATCAGTAGTTCAGGAATGATCGGGGATTTAATGCTCTCTAATGTTTGGAGGCTTTAGCTGCTGTGTTTTAAGACAATCATCTTCCTCACTGGGATTTGATATGGGTATGTGGATGAGTGCTGATGAGGTCCACAGGGTTCCCCCAGGGAAAGGAGATGTAGAGATGCAGAGCGCAGCTCCTCCGGGACAGGAGCAGTAGTCCTTGATCAAGGTTCTTTATCGTCTTGGGACCAGGTGTCTCTGGAGTAAGCTCCTAATGTGCTTTCAAGAGAACCTCACACCAGCTGCCGCAGAGAGGGAAGGGGAATGGCAGTGGCATATGCTTTTATCTCATTTTGAACGATAGAGTTAAAAAAAACCCCAAACCCCCAGTCCTCTAGAGGAGAACACAGTGCCCTGGGAGAGAGAAATATGCTCATTATCCCCTCTGCCAGCCCCAGCCCGTGCCCTGCGAGGGGCATGGCTGCGCTGGGACGCGGCTGACCCGAGGAGCTGACGGGGCAGGCGGGGAGGAGTGAAAGGAGAGGCTTCTAGCCACGGTGTCCATGGGTGCAAGAGTGGGGTAGCCATGGAAGCGTGTGTGGGGTGTGGCATCTGGCACGCTTCCCCTTAGGAATAGGGGAAAAATGAACAAAATGAAAGGAGGAAGGAGGGCTGGTGTGTCTTGACCTGGTCTGTAGGTGCTAGCTCGTGCAGTGCTGGTTACCTAAGCAGCTGTGTGTGGTCACATTGCTTTCGGTTGAATACATGTGTCTCTCCATGGTGTTTATTTTCCTCGTCTTTTTGTTGCTGAAATGTCAGTTTGCAAATTGCTCTTGGGCATGTTGGCAGACCAGCTCGTGGCTGCTCAGCTTTCCCTCTTCCCCTCAAAGCCTGGTGTCCCTCATCACGTGGGCAGAGGCAAATTCCCGAGCCCTGGCTGCCCACCACAGGCATCCTCTGAGCCTCCGAGGCTGGCGCATCCGGCGGTGGCTAGCGTTTACCAAAACCCCTAATTGTACCTTAGGCACAGAGCACTGGTTTACTCCTTGCTATATTTATCTTGTGTCTAGGACGGCAAAAGAGACGGGAGCGCAGCCTTTCATGTCCTTTGTTGCAGAGAGATGACTGGTTGTGAGGCAGCTCTGCAGTTGGGCTAGCAGGTAAAACACTGTAGATGTTCGGGGCTGACCTGCACAACATGAAGTCTCTGTTGAAAATTTGGTAGCATGAAAGCAGTGAGTGAGGTCCAAGAAAAGCATAGAGGCATTTCTGATCGACTGACTCGATGGAGCGGTCCCTCCTTGGTCTAAATTTTTTGTAGTTTAATGTCTGGTCAAAAGCATGTTGTGACATCCTGAGAAGTGTTCCGTCCTGGATGATTCTGCTGATAAATGAAAACAGGGTCTGCTGCCCATTTCTGGAGCATTTTCCTGCAGTGAATTGGCCCTTCTTCAGCAATGGGGACTTAAGGCAAGGTAGGACGATGGTGGTGTCCTCTGGCTGCGTCACACCAAGGCAGCATCTTTCTGTTGTGTTGCAGTATGGTAACACGGTGGAATCCATGCAGAGAGAGCCCCTGGCCTGTGATTGCCCCATAGACAGCAGTATTTTGAAAGTCCACGTGTTTAGGAGCTGCTTTCCTAAAGAAGGTGAAACAAGGACCTTGGCAGGTCTCTCACTGGGTGAGGTCTGCCCTGGACGCAAGAGGAGCTGCTTCAACAAACAGAAGCAGAGTGTTGCTTCCCACGAGCCTGTGCTGCCCAGGTAGAACATGCCTAGAAATTGTGCAGCTTTTCAGCTGGCTGTGGCACCGGTGACGCACAGGGCGCTGGACTCGCTGTGCTGCGGCTGGGGTGGCTCTGGGGCTCCTTGGGGCAAGCTGCTCTGAAGACATTGGAGGGGAGCAGTGTGTAATGCAACCTGTGCCCTGCTTTATTAAATAAGCCCAGAAAAAAAGAAAGGTAGCTCCCAAAGGTGTTTGCAGGGCTTGGTGCAATCTTCCTTTAATCTTCCTGCTTATGAGACCCAGGTGGTAACTCTCTTGAAGACTTTGCTCCTTGATGGCTTCTTCTGCCAGGTAGGAGCTGCTGCAGCGACCTGTCCGGGAGGCAGGAGGGAAGAGGCAAAAGAATACCAAATACAGCAGCACGTTGGGAACCCTGCTTTCCCCCAGCAGCTGCTTGGTGGGGGAATGACCACGGACCTTCAGGTCTGGAGTAAACCCCGCCATTTTGGGGACTCAGGTAGTGAGTTGGGGAAGAGTGAGTGTTGAGAGGCAAGACTGATGGTAGGGAGGAGTCCGGGGAGGAAACCGTAAGCGGAGGATCGTGGAAGAGTTAACGTTTATCTGAGACTCCCTGCGCTCTCCCGGGAGGGTGAGTGTCCCGTCCTGCCGCTGCACTGCCAGCTGCTATTAATACTTCAGCACATGAGTGTTAAAGCACGAGCAGAAAGCCTGGGGAGGATATGCAAGGGATTTCCGGCAGTTTGAGGCTTTCGGGCAGGGAGGCTGAGAGCCAGCAGGGAGGAGAGCCCTGGCAGGAGCTCTCCTTAAAGATACATCCCTCCATGGGAGGGGATGGGACAGCGGGAGACTTGTGTAGGCATCATCTCAAGGGGCTGCGTGGGCTCCTCAAGAGACTTGTGTAGGCATCATCTCAAGAGACTTGTGTAGGCATCATCTCAAGAGACTTGTGTAGGCATCATCTCAAGGGGCTGCGTGGGCTTGGGGCAGGAGGGGAGATGCCCTGCTGCTGTTTCAGCAATCCCCTGCTGCAACCATCATACGTGCTTCTGGGTGGTGATGAACCCTGTGTCCTGGGCATGGTCTTTGGCTTGGGAAAAGTAGTAACTGGCCAGGATCTGTGTTTCCTTCTGTTGAACAAATAAAGGTTTTCGTAAGAAATAATCGGGTAGGAGCAAAATAGTGCTTGGCAGCAGATGTGGAGCAGCCAGGAGCCGCGGTGTGGGGCAGAGCAGCTCCATGTCTGCCCAGCTGGGAGAGGGGGATGGAGGAGTGGGGAGGCAGATGAAAAATAACTGGCAAAGAGCAGGGCAGCAGCATTCAGAGGATAAGTACCCCCTTTGGAAAGAGGGGCATCTCCTTCAGTTTTTTGGGGTTTTTTTGTTTGGGGTTGGTGTTTGGGGTTTTTTTCAAATTAAAAAGGAAAATTATAACCAGCATTTTCTTTCTTCCCCATCCTCAAAGCTCGTATAAATGTAAATGAAAGGTTCTTGGAGCAAACAGTCAGCGGAGGCTCAGATACTGTCATCTGCTGGCTGGGTCCAGCCTGGGGGTAAATGGCGTAGAGGGAATATAATGGAGTAACACTTGATTGCACTGTTTGAGTTTGGACCTGTATTTCCTCATGTGAAAATGCTTCACTGAACATAATTTGATTTAGGTGTGCTCTGCTCCACCGCACTGTCCTCTCCCTCTGCACTTTCCTCCCAGCTCACTAGGTGCTGCAGACAGCTGAGCTTGTGAAAGAACCAGTTGAATCCCCATTTTTCCTGCCTCTCCAGGCCCTGGAGGTCTTTGGCTGCTCTGGCTGCTTCCCAGCACCTTTGTCAATGCAGTTGGAACCTCTGATCCCTGCACGGACTTGCAGCGTTCATCCTTTCCAGCTCGCTCAGCAGCAGGGCTGGGGTTACAAGGTGATACCTGGCTGGTTTGCTAAAGGCGTGGTAGAAGTGGCCGGCTGTGACTATGGGAACCAGGTAGAAAAGAAAATAACTCCTCTGTTGGATGAAATGCTACAGGAATATAATCACGGCATAAACCTAGAGAGGCAGACAGGGAACTGCAAACACAATCTACCTGAATACCTGCAGGCACATACCACAGTGGCTGCTGTTGCGGCTGGTGACATTTTCAATAGTCCTAAATTCCCTCCTGGCTGCCCACCGATGTCCCAGGCCTGGTGGCATGTCCACAGTCAGGGGTGAGCTTGTGCTGTCTTCACGGCACCTTCCCTGCTTATCTACGTGTTCACGCGCAACAAGCAGTTTAACGCTTAGCAAAGAGCTTGGGCGTTGCTGGGCCAGTCTAGGAAAGGTGTGAGAGAGAGAAAATTCAAACTGAGCCTGCAGCAGGGTTTGGTTTTCTGTCTTGTGATTTCCTTCCTAGCTTTCTCTGCACCTGGCAGTGCTGGCTGCCACCCGTGGTAACGCTTAGACCTGCGAGGTGGGGCGAGGGGACGCGTGTGCACCCCGGTGCCGGCTGCGGCAGGCGCGGCACGGCGGCGCAACAAGGCTCCTGCTTGGTTTCAGCTTCTTGTTTGCAAATGGAAATTGGGTTTCTCTTTATGGCAGTTAGCGGTGGTTTCCTAAAAGTTGCTCCTGTCTCTTCCCTCTCCTCCTGGCTCTGCCAAAACACAGCCCTGGGGTGCCTTGAACCCCAAGAAAACAGCCCCAGCTACGGGAGAGTCTTCTCTGTCCCCTTCCCAAACCCTAGATGTGCTTGACTCCCTCCCTGCTGCCCCCCCTTTAAACAGTAGTATTAGAAAATGCATACACAGACTTGTACAATGCACAGACCACCAAACACCATTCAGACAGGCACGTGGTGAGCTTCCCGAAAACCCAGGAGGGAGGGGAACCCCCAGCCCTGCAACACGCCGGTCGCTGGAACCGCACCTTCGGAGGCAGCGTCACGGGCACGGCGTGGCCGAGCACCCCCCTCTCCCAAACACAGACGCCCCAGTGCCCCTGCGGCGGTGGCGGGAGCGCTGCTTCCCACGGAGGCACGTGACTGTACCTCTAAAGCGAATCCATTAAAACTTGCTTGAGGACTTGAAGTCTGAATGAGAGCATCTACCTGGAGGTTTTATGAATTTAAAGTTCAATTGCATTAATCATCATTTGGATTCGCTTCCCTGAGTGCCTCGTGGTGATGTGCCCTGTGAGAAATGATGCCTTTGCTTTGTCCCTCCTGGTCACCCGAGTCTTGATGGGTTAAAGTCCACAAACGTGTGCTGCCCCCGTCCTTTCTTCCTTTCCATTCACCTTCTTCCTTTCTTGATACTTCCCCTGAGCTTTTCCCTTCCTCTCCAGCGTAAGGAGCTTGGCAATAAAGGCTGCTTGGTGGAGGCAGGGGCCTGGATTTTGTGTTGCGTGGGGCTGTGCAGCTCCCCTGGGTCCTTGCTTTGTGTTTGGCATCTTCGAGGTCTTGGGCAGGAAACACTGTTTTGGTCTGTGCCTGGGAAAACGTTGCTTATCGTCCCCTCTCTAATGCCTTAGGCGCGGGCAGCAGGAACACGCAAAGCTTCAATAGCAACTAGAGAAAGAACAGGAATTTGGGAAGGAATCTAAACCTTCCTGCCCAGGGAATAACCCACTGGGGGTTAGAGAGAAGCATCCCTAAAGGATGGAGTGTCCTGGGGCTGCCTCCCACCAGCTCTCTGCCTTCTCCGGTGCAGTGGGGCTGCTGGCCTGAGCCCCCCGCTTGGCGTCAGCTGTGGTCCTCCCTCTGGCTTGGTGACAGTGACTCCATCAGCTGCCGTATGCGGAACACACACGTTTGCTGGGATTTTTCATACTGAAAAGCAATGCAAGGTAGGTCGAGGCTGTCCAAAGGTCCAGCAGCGCCTCGAGTCTTTCCTTGGAAGTTTATTCATCCAGCCAGGAGACAATTCGTCCTGTCCATGCTATGTCGGGGACTGCCAGGCTTTGTCACAGCTATCACACTGGTGGGTTTTGGCTTGCGGATGGGATGGCTTGGTTGCCAGCTCTGGGGATGGAGGCTGTGCCGTCGCATCTGGCTGGGAGACTCAGGCTCCGTGCTATCAATGGGAATCGGCAGCGGGTGGCACGGGAGGGCCCTGCGGGGCGGTTTGGTGTCGGCG
>NW_010537640.1:1172-1446 GCF_000687285.1 Phaethon lepturus | reverse complement strand
CTCCCGCCCGTGGCCGCCGGCCAAGTGGAAGTTTCCGAGCGGGCCAGCCCATCGCTGCAGCCGCGCAGCCCTCCATCCCGGCCGGGAGGGCAGGCTCCGGCGACGGGCTCCGCAGGGCTGCGCCGCTCCCTCTGCACCCCGGGCACCACGGGGAAGGAAGACTGCTCTCAGATCCCACCTCCTCTCCACGCTGGGACTGAGGAGAAGACCGAGGACTTCTGCCCGGGGCAAAGACTTTCACTATCGCTTTTGGGCCGGCTGCAGAAATCCTTCC
>NW_010537640.1:700-945 GCF_000687285.1 Phaethon lepturus | reverse complement strand
TTTATGCATGAATCGAAACTTCAGACCTGGCAGGGTGGGGGAACGCGCAGGATCTGTGCGCTTTTAAAACGCTGGAGCCAAGGAAGGAGGAGGGGATAGAGGAAATAGCAGGAAAATAAGACTGGGGAAGCGGGGAGAGATTTGAGAAGCTGGATGAGTTGTTCGCTCTGTTATTGCGAGGAGCCAAGTTCCTTAAGCATCTCCTGGTGGATATTAAGAGGGAGCTGTGGAGGCTGGGGGGGTCC
>NW_010537640.1:340-679 GCF_000687285.1 Phaethon lepturus | reverse complement strand
GGAGTGTTCCTCTGGACACTCGCATGCTGTAGCTTTAAGACTGTTTTACAGAGGACTCGGGATTTCCAGTTTTCCTGCGCTTGGTGGAGTATTTCAGGGAGTTACAGGATTTTTCGGGTCATGCACCCCCTTTTTCTTTTTTCTTCCTCCTTTCTCTTCCTCTCTTCCTCCTCTTTTTCATTTCAAAGAGACAAAGCTACTTCAGTTTGGAGCACAAACATATGATCAGCACATGGAAATGTGGTAATTTGGATGCATTCATGATTGCAACAGATTGAAGAAATTAGACCAGACAAAGAGCTTTTTTTGGAAGAGGAGGAGGAGGCAAGGCAAGGAGGG
>NW_010537640.1:0-239 GCF_000687285.1 Phaethon lepturus | reverse complement strand
AAAAAGGGACGGCCGTGACACGCGGATGCTAAATATATCCCGTAGTAATGGAGAGGGACCGGATTTCAGGTAGGCTATTGATCTTTTAATACGTTATATTCTGCCTCTGCCCTCCTACCTTTCCAGCAGCTTCTGCACTTTAAGAAGAGAAACAGCCACGCTCCGGCTGGATTTCAGCTGATTCCTTTATTTATTTCTTTTTTTGCAATGCTTCCTTTCTGCTTTTCTTTTTTTTTTTT
>NW_010537639.1:407-717 GCF_000687285.1 Phaethon lepturus | reverse complement strand
AGTGAGGCTGGGGAGGAGGCTGGCAGAGCCCCCGTGAGCCCCCCTACTCGAGCCCAGTCTGCCTGAGGCGTTACTCACATGTGGGAGAACTTGAAGAGGGCGTCAAAGTTGATGTTTCGGTCAAAAACGTTCATGGTGCCGGGTCGGGAGTGGGCCCACCGGCCGCTTCGCAGAGGTGCAAGCTGCAAGGGGGGAGGGGTGTCAGGGGGATGCCGGAGCCCTCCCGTGCTCCCAAAGCTCCTGCCACGCGGCAGAGGAACTCCACAGGAGCCGAGGACCTGCCTGTCCCGCGAAGAGCGCACGGAAGGCA
>NW_010537639.1:0-345 GCF_000687285.1 Phaethon lepturus | reverse complement strand
GCCTGTCCCGTGCAGAGCGAGCGGCAGGAGCTGTGGGCTGCTTAGGATCCGCCGCACTCTGCGCTGGCTGGGCGTGCGGAACCCTCCTCGCCCAGCTGGTGCAAGCGTTGTGGGCTGTTGCGAGACCGGGGCTGCCCCTGGGGAGGCCCCGACCCCACGGGAGCGCTGCCGGCAGCTGGAAAACGTCTTTGTGCCAGGCTACTATTAGCGCCCATAATGACATCCCCAGAGGAGGCTCTGGCAGCATGAGGCGTCCTGCAGGGCCTCCTTCCTCCTCCTCGCCCCTTCCCTCTCCAGCCCCTCCGCCAGCGCCTGGTCCGGCGGGCCCCGGCGGGGGGTTTTTCA
>NW_010537638.1:0-201 GCF_000687285.1 Phaethon lepturus | reverse complement strand
CAGCGTTGGTGCCCAAGCAGTGTCAGTGCCTGGGGATGTGCAGGACACCCCAGAGCATCCCTTGCCGATCCCACGCCTGTGAGCCGCTCATCCCATCTGGGTCACCGCGCTCCGCTCGCTGGATCCACATCTTGCAGCCCCAGCCCAGCACCCTGAGCCACCCCCCGCGGCTCACAGCCCATCCGCAGGCACACATCCTCC
>NW_010537637.1:0-3394 GCF_000687285.1 Phaethon lepturus | reverse complement strand
GTTACATACCACAAGGATTTTTTTTTTTTTTCCTCCTGTTTAAACCACTGTGTGCTTGTCCGGGTGGTGGGTTTGGTTTGGGGGGATGTATTCGGAGGGGTGTTTGCAATGTGCAGCCACCCGAGATGCAGCGCCGGAGGGATTGCAGGCGGGGAGCTTGGCCAGCGGGTGAGCACCGACGGCAGGCACTGTGGCTGGTCTCGGCTCTGCCGGACCCCCGTGGGCTGCCAGCCCCTTCGTGCAGCTGGGGTGGCCTCGTGGGGTCCAAGCTGTTTTTATTCCCAGCAGCACCATTGAAACATGAGTTGCCCAAGCTCTCCAGAGCCACCTCGCTGCTCATCCTCGAGCCAAAACTGGAGCCGGCATGTTGTTACGGCAGCTGCCCAAACCATCTTCCCTGGAGGCTGGGGCAGACCCAAGGGATGTGGCTCTCTGGGGGCCAGTGGGTCTTTCGCCCTTGGTGAGATGTGTGAAGCCGCAGAGACCACGTCGGTTCACGCCAAAAATACTTGAAAGCAGAACTGGAGTTTCTCATACACGAGGCTCCGACTTGACGCACAGAAATCCCAAGGCCTGTTTGCTCCTGCCAAGCTCGGGGCCAGGAGGTGGCTCGCCATCGCCCGACGGACCGGCCCTTTCAACGTTCAAGCCCTTCTGTGGCCAGCTAAGACACACAGAGCTTTTATTTTTAAATGCACATCTATAAAACCAAGGCTGAATGAGGAGCACTGCAATAAACACTGGGTTTTATCGGCATCCGGCTTCCTAGAAATGGAGTTTGGGTTTTGCAGTTTCCTCCCCGTGGCGTGGAGATGGGAGGGGGTTTGCCTGTGGGCTTGGGCGAGTCCCCGCGTCCGGAAAGCCTGAAACCAGCGGGGTGGTGTGGGACGAAGCCAGGGCAGGGGACGGCGGGAGGATGAGTCACCCAAATACGCAGGAGGGGAAGGAGCGGAGGCAGCCGGACGGGGCTTTGCTTCTGCGGGGCCGCCCGGCCCGACCTTGGGAGAGGAGTGGGACGGTGCCCCGGGGTCACTGCTGGGGGCCAGGGTCCGGAGCCCAGTGCTGCCCGCGCACCGTGGCCAGGACAGCCGTGTCGATGCGGGAGAAATATCCACTAGAGGGGACTGTGCGATCGCGTGTGGGAGCGCGCAGCTGCCAGCCCGGCCGCAGAGCAGGATCGGGCTCCTCCGGCCGCAGGGCCAGTCCTCCCTCCAGCCCTCAGCCCTCTGGGTTGTCCTAGCCCAGGCTCCCAGTGCCCTCCGTGCCCCTCCTGCTGGGCACTGCAGCCTGGGGGGCATGGCTTACCCAGGGCAAACCAGAGCACCGTGGGGTACCGAGAAAGCCATTGCAGAGAATAAGGTGGGCAAAAGCAGGAAAAACTTGTGGGTCAGAAGAGGAACTGAGGGTCTATCAGGTCCATATAGAAACTATCCCTGGAAAAAATGCAGGCTGCAGGCCCCTGGCAACTCAGGGCATCGCCCCTTCCTCCTCCATGTCTCCCTACTGAGCTCTGCCCCCACTCCCCCCTGGGACCCCCACAGCTCTCCCAGGGCTGAGACCGTTCGTCCTGTCCCTACAAGCCCAAAATCCCCCAAGGACCTGGGCTGTTTCTTTGCTTTCTCCTCCCGCTCACCCTGAAGCAGGAGCCTGTTGTGGGGGGCAGAAGGGGGGCAGAGCCGCGGGTGGCGAGGGCAGGTGGAACCGAGGGGGTTCCTGGTGGTTTCCTCCCGCCCTCCCCTTCTCCTCCAGCACCATGATACTGTTTCCCTCCTGGAAGGATTAACAGGCTTTGCTTCTCTATTTGTACACAAGGACTTAAGTAACACACTCTCCAGAGAGGAATAAAGCTTCCCTTGCCCCAGCAGTGCTGAGGAGGCCTGATCAGAGCCCACGGTGATGGGCTCCATCAGCTTTCTTGTGTCCTTCAAGGCTCCACACATATTTAGCCTGTCCTCCTGGCAAAGATCCTGCAAAATGTTTATTTGTGACTTAACAAACACACTTGTGGAACATGTGTTTAGATGTGAGCCTGCCACTCTCTCCCTGCCTCCCTGGGGCTGAGCCCATGGGCAATGCGGAGTTGGGGCTCACGGCTCCTGAAAGCTGGGAGCTGACGCTGTGCCCATGCACACCGCTGTGACCAGCAACCCTGAGCACACGGCCACCTTGTCTGCCATTCCCACCAACCACCAAACCTGCCTGCACCGTCCCACCAGCAGCTCCTCCCTGCAGGTTCCCAGCTCACGGATGTGGAGCGGGGATGCAGCCAGGGGAAGGGTCTTGGGGCTCACGGCTCCTGAAAGCTGGGAGCTGACGCTGTGCCCATGCACACCGCTGTGACCAGCAACCCTGAGCACACGGCCACCTTGTCTGCCATTCCCACCAACCACCAACCCTGCCTGCACCGTCCCACCAGCAGCTCCTCCCTGCAGGTTCCCAGCTCACGGATGTGGAGCGGGGATGCAGCCAGGGGAAGGGTCTGATCACGATCTCCTACAGCCCTGGTGTCCTGCAGCATGGACACAAGAGCTCCAGGCATCCCGTCCAGCTCCATAAATACCTGTCAGAGGGGAGGACATTGGTCTCAGGCCACCCTGTGGGCAGACACCCATGGAGCTGAGCTTCTACACCCCGCTCCCACAGCTACGCTCGATGGGTCTGAGCCTGTCCCCATCCCCAGCTCCCTCGCCCGCCCGCTCCTCCTCGGCTGGCAGGTGCCAGAAATGCCCGCGGGATGGAGAGGGTGCCTTGGGGACATGGTGCTGCTCCTCTCCCAGAACAGACTCACCCTGACTATATACTATTTTAAACTCTAGCATGCCAGACTTTGGGGGAAACTTGCCTTGGCTGTGTCTGGGTCAAGCCCAGATAGCCCAGAGTCTGCGTTCAGCATCCCCAGGTAGCCAGGACTGGAGCTGCGTCCGGTCTCTTGAGATCCAGAAAAGGGAGATTAACAGCAGCAACTGTTGGGGAGATACCGGGTGAGAGCGCTTGAGGTTCTGTGGAAACATAGTTGGCTGTGCCCAAGCCCCACAGGTCCCCTGTGACCTGCTCGGTGCCCGTGGCACGCTTCCATCACGCCAGCCCAGTGGGAGCCCCCAGCGCCCGCGCTGCCTTCAACGTCCGCCGGCGACGGCAGCGATGGCGGTGAGTCATCCAACGGCTCCCGGGGACGGCTCCAAAACGCCGGCAGACTCGGGAAAACTCCCAAAGGTGCTGGGAGATGCAGCGGGGGCAGCTGTGGATGCCAGGAATCAGCCTCTGTTTAGTAAAGGGGAAACGAGGGGGCCCCCACCGTGTGTGCTGGGGGATGCGCGAGGACGAGGAGCTTGTGCTGCACAGGGCGAGTCCTTCCCAGGGGAAGAGCTGGGAGAGGCAGGGACCCGCTGCTCTT
>NW_010537636.1:2617-3829 GCF_000687285.1 Phaethon lepturus | reverse complement strand
ACCCCTGCTTCTGCCCCCTCAGAAGGGGGGGCACCCTTCACACCCCCACCCTGGGTGCCTGCTTGGCTGGCTAAAGGGCAGGTGAAGGTGGGTTTCGTGCCCCGAGGTGGTCAGGCCGCTGCCCGAGGGCTGTGTGAGGTGTGTTCAGGTGGGATCTGCCCCGTGGTCCACACAGGCGACCACGCTGGGGCTCAAGCAATGCGCTCACAAGTCATCGGCACCGTTTTGCAGCCGCATCCCTGGCTCCGAGCTGGGATGGCCTGGCCGTGTCGGATGCCGGTGGGGACCGGGCGCGACTGGGGCCGTGGAGGATGCCCCAGTTTGGGGGGGAAGTATTTTAATTTTTTTAATACTGCGAGAGGTAGCAGCTCTTTGCTGAAGAGCCTGACGTCTCCTCCGGGAAGGAAGGGGAGCAGTCCCCAGGCAAGGTCCTGTCTGGTCCCCAAGGTGGTGGACGAGTGTCAGATGGGGAGCACGGACGAAGGACAGGCAGAGCAAGTCCTGCCCTGCTCGGCACAAGGACGGTGCCCGTCCCTGGGGCTCTGGGAAGGGCTTGGGTCAGTCGAGGAGAGCCCAGGGGATAGAAATGAGAACGATCTGAAGGAGCGAGGACACACAAAGCCAAGCTGAAAACCCAGAGGCTGCTCAGCCTGGAGATGGGGCGATGTGGGACGGGTCTGCAGCGCACGGAGGCTGCGAGGGCGAGGGACAGCTTTGCCCCTTGCCTCCACGTGGGCAGCACGCGGCGAGCAGGGGCAGGGGGTGGGCAGGGGCTCAGGGTCACTAACAGAAAAGACTTTGAAGTGTGGGATCGCAGTTGTTCCCTGGCTATGGCACCTCAATAGCTGCGTCTTTGGGGACAGGCAGACAAATGTCTCCAGGAGCCAGGATAAAGCGAGTTGATGCACTTGAGCCCTCTGTGTCGGAAATCCCCCCGTATTATTATTTGGGACAACAATATCTCTGCCCTCCACCCCAAAAGTAAGCGAAGTTGGGGTCAAGCTCTTGCAGAAAGGAGCTCCTCTGCTCTGACTGCTTCGAACGTGAGCTCAAAAGCTATCTGTGGAAAACCCCTCCAAAGGGCTTGCCCGCAGGGTGGATTTTCCCTTACCCCACAGCATTGCTTCCAGATACAAAACGCAAGCGCAGCATCCGAGCCCGCAGCCCCGTGGCTGACGTCGGAGGGTCCTCGGGGCCACCAGCCCCCCCATC
>NW_010537636.1:0-2555 GCF_000687285.1 Phaethon lepturus | reverse complement strand
GGGGCGCCAACCCCCGCCGGCAGCGAGGTCCTCTCCTCTCCCCCTTCCCCCTCTCCCCGTCTGCTGCAGCCGCTTCAAATCAGCCTGGAAAGGTTAGAGACGGAGGATGAATTTAAAGTGATTACAATCAGCTTTTAGACAAACAACTCCATCAAATATTAACGGAATGGAAAGTATGAATGACTCAAAGCCGTGTTGCCCTCCAGGCTGTGCAGCCGGAGGAGTTTGCTTTGCTGGGGCTCTGGGGGCTTTTGGCAGCATCGGCTGTACAAGGAGGGGGTGAGGACCCTGAGCTTTGGGGGTGTTAATGGCCAATTTTGGGTGTTTTGCACCCCAGCAGCCGCATCCTAAATTATTCCCCCCATCTGGGTAGCCTGGCTCTTGTCTCTGCCGTGGCTGAGAGCAAACGGTGCTCGGGGAGGGCAGGAGATGGTGGCCGGCTCCTGGGACGCCGCGGGGCACCCCACGGCGAGGAGTCCCAGCGCTGAACTGCCTCTGGCGTGACGCCGCAGCTTTGGCTCATCGTTGGTCGTGGCGCTCCGGGCTTGGCAGCACTCAGCCTCTGCATCCGTCCTGCCTCGGGGACGCCCCAGGGTTTGCTCCTGTTGTTTAGCTCCGGGTCCTGCTGTCCTCGTCAGCCACATTAAACGCGTGGGGTTTTGATGAGCTGATGGTCTCGGGGCCATTATCCCCTGCCCGTCCCATCTACCTCCCCCATCCCCTGCCCGTCCATCCTGCGCGTCCCCACAGCCGCCCCTGCGGGCTGGGGCACAGCCCTGCCCCGAGTCCCGGCTCAGTGCTGTCCCGCCTGCTGCCTGTGCTTGAGCCGCTTTCTCCCGTACCTCAGTTTCCCCATGTGAGGGGGAATCTCCTTGGATCCGTGCAATCTCCTTGGAAGGGGCTGTAAAGTCAACAGCTCGGGCTGGGCTCTCGTATAGGGACTTATTTGCTGTCCCCAAGCGCGTTGCCTTCGTGGGTGTGAGGCTCTTGGGGTTTGACCTGCGGGAGATGAGTGTGCAGGCAGGAGAAGCCTGGGGCGGTAAATCCAGCCGTGCTGCCGGCAACACGGAGCCGGCGAGACAAGGGCAGCACCTGCAGCCACCCACTGTCCCCCGGGGCCATGGCCACACACTCACCCTGTGATATCACCCACAGCCTTGGGAAAGCACCCGCTTGAGCTGCCGGGGTTTTTCTCCCACTGGGGAGAGGCACTGAAATGCATTTCTCTCTCCCACCAGGAAGATTCCTGTGGGAATCTGCAGGTTCCTATCGGAGCAGCCCCCCATGGAGTGGGGGATCAAGGCTGCTGTGTTTGGGAGCAAGCATCATGGTGGCACCTGCAGCATGGTCCTTGTGGGAGGTGGGGGAACACTGAGAAGGGACCTGCTGGGGATGCTCTGCATCACTAGAGGGGACTGCCCGGAGCTGACCCCGGGGTGCCTGTGGGACGCAGGGCACGCAGCTCACACTGTCCCCGTCCTGTCCCCCTGCCCAGGGACGGGGACTCCTCCTCCGAGATCATGCAGCTGGATTTCGAGATGGAGAACTTCACCAGCCAGTCGGTGACGCGCCGCATCATGTGGCACATCGACTACCGGGGCCGCAACCCACCGCCCGACCTGGAGAAGGTGGTGACGGAGCTGACCGTCATCCAGAGGGACATCCGGGCCATCGTGCCCCTGGCCATGGTGAGCGGGTTTGGAGTTGTGCTCCTTCCCTCTGCTTAGCCTATCTGGTTTGATGTTGGGGATGGGTTGGGTCCCCCTGAGGGATCTCGCACCAGCCCATCCGCCCCATAGCACCTATACACCCATACGTCCCACCCACGCGTGGATCCTTCTCTGCCTCAGGGCTGGAGCGGGAGGGGGGCTGGCCGGGATCAAGGGACAGGCTGCCCTCTGACGTGATGGTGTCCCTTGTGCCCCGTCCCCAGGACACAGAAATCATCAACACGGCCATCCTGACGGGGCGGACAGTGGCCATTCCCGTGAAGGTCATTGCCATTGAGCTGAGCGGTGTCATCGTGGACGTCTCGGCTATGGTTGAGTGCAAGTCCAACAATGAAGACATCATCAAGGTGGGTGCAGGGGGTGGGCTCTTGAGACCCTAACAAGGGGCTGAGCTTCTCCCAGGGGTGCTGAATCCAATGGTGGCGTGGGCTGGAGCTGGATGAGCTGGGGCCGGTGTCTGAGCTGATGTGCCACACAAGCCCACCCCATCCCAAGCATCATCCCCTCAGTGGCTTCGGTCCACATGTGCCTCTCCACAGGATCTGTTGGGAGAAGGACAAGACGCTTTGTCACTGTCCCTGGAGAGGCCGCGGGATGCTCCGGCGCGGCGCAGGCTGGCACCAGGCAGCAGCAATAACTATGGGTTATCCCAGCACTTAGTGCTGATAAGGTGAAATATTGTCACCTCGCAGTGTCAGCTGCACATTCCCTCAGCGGCCTCACTCGTGCCTCCGGCTGACGTTTATCTCCTGTTTGGGTCGGATGCTGGGCTGAGCTCAGGCTGGGGCTGGGGGCTGGCCCCAGCGAGGTGTGGGGGGACGAGCC
>NW_010537635.1:2095-8915 GCF_000687285.1 Phaethon lepturus | reverse complement strand
TGCTGATACTGGGGGTTGCCCTGACCCAGGGATAGGACCTGGCACTTGGCCTTGTTGAACCTCATGAGGTTCACATGGGCCCATTCCTCGAGCTTGTCCAGGTCCCTCTGGATGGCATCCCGTCCCTCAGGCATGTCAACCGCTCCACTCAGCTTGGTGACATCTGCAAACTTGCTGAGGTGCCTGTCTATGTCATTGATGAAGATATTTATCCTGGTTTCAGCTGGGATACACTTAATTTTCTTCATAGAAGCTCGTATGAGGCTGTGTTTTGGATTTGGGATGAAAATAATGTTGATAACGCACTGATGTTTTCAGTTGCTGCTGAGCAGTCAAGGACTGTTGAGCTTCTCGTGCTGCCCTGCCAGGGAGGAGGCTGGGGGTGCGCAGGAGGTTGGGGGGGCATGGCCAGGGCAGCTGGCCCGAGCCAGCTGAGGGGATACTCCATACCATACAACGTCATACTCAGTGTATAAAGGTGGGGGAGGAGGGAAGTGGGGGACGTTCAGACTTATGGTGTTTGTCTTCCCAAGTCACCACTATGCGTGATGCAGCCCTGCTCTCCTGGAGATGGCTGAACTCCCGCCTGCCCATGGGGAGTGGGGAATGGATTCCTTGTTCTGCTCTGCTAGTGTGCACGGCTTTTGCTTTACTTGTTAAACTGTCTTTATCTCGACCCATGGGTTTCCTCACTTTTGCTCTTCCAGTTCTCTCCCCCCATGCCACCGGGGGGGAGTGAGCGAGTGGCTCTGTGGGGCTTTGTTGCTGGCTGTGGTTAAACCACAACAGTCCTTTTTGGCACCCAATGTGGGGCGGACCCCTGAGGGACACTACTTGTCACCAATCTCCATCGGGACATCGAGCCATTGACCACCACCCTCTGGATGCGACCATCCAACCACTTCCTCATCCACCAAACAGTCCACCCACCTGGTGTTTTCTGGCGTGAAAATGTTACCAGAGCTATTGAAATGCTGGGTAGAGGGGTGGTTTGCCTTTACTCCAAGTTCTCTGAAGAGGCTTTTGGTATCAATCTTCACTTGAGGTCTGGATGTTTCTTGAAAACTGCAGCTTTTTGGGAGTGCTGGTAGGTGGTGGTAAGACCATGGGTTCAGCCATGCCATTCTTCCTATGACACTGTGTAAGAAGTGCTCACCCTTTCTGCTTCCAAATTCCTTTGGCTCAGAATTGGGGTAGAAAGTTGGGAAATGGCCTCAAGTTGCACTAGGGGAGGTTTAGACTGGATGTTAGGAAAAATTTCTTTACGGAGAGAGTAGTCAAGCATTGGAACAGGCTGCCCAGGGAGGTGGTGGAGTCACCATCACTGGAGGTGTTCAAAAAACGTGTAGACGTGGCACTTCGGGACATGGTTTAGTGGGCATGGTGGTGTTGGGTTGATGGTGGGACTTGATGATCTTGAAGGTCTTTTCCAACCGTAATGATTCTGTGACTCTGTGAATCTGTACCTACTGTTGGGTAGTACATCTCTCTTAGGTGTTTGGTGTAGATCATTCCCTCCTGGAGACTGTGCCTGGGAGAAAAGGTAGCTCATGCCCGCAGCGACACATCACCCAAAGCCAGTAGCTGTTGAGTTTGACTACGCAACGTTTCCTAGGTAGAGATTCAACCAATTCTTTTCTGCTGTCACGAAAGAGAGAGCTCATCTTTGTACGTGTTGCCTTCACACATGCACATCATTTGCTAGCGATGCATAATACTGGCCAACTCCACTGAGGCTGTCGTGGATGGTGCTGTTCTACAAAGGTGGTCATCTTCTGCTGTAACACATCATTTGGTGCCACATCTCACGTTCATTTTAGAAGGACCGCACGATCTGGAAAGTAAAGACTTGGAGTAAAACTTCAGGGCAATTTCATGAGGAATGGGGGATGACCATGTGGTGAGGTTTTTGAATTGGGTGCCAAGGTGCCAGAGAGGAGGGGAAGAAGGAGAAAGAGGTGATGGTGGTGGTAGTGGTAAGGGTAGTACGAGGAGCTGAGCTGGACCCAGAGCCCCACGCTCCAGGTGCTTTGTTTCTGGAAAGGAAAAGAAAGAGGTGTGATGCTTTCTAGTTCATCTCCAAGCCTTATGTGTTGCTTTGACTGCTGATGCCAGTCCTAGAAGATGAAAGAGGTCTGGTCTTCCACATGGGGGCATATTCCAGAGGAAAACATGGCACAAATAGTCTCTTCAGCTGATCCTGATAAGCTGGAAGCAGAAGTGGTGGCTACTTCATCGTGGCTCAAATCAAAAATGGACTGTACATGTGATTTTAGTAATCAAAATAAAAGGGAAGGGGGATTTCTAGCTCCATGAAAAGCTCTTTAGTAAATCTCCGTGTGCCTGCCATGGACTAGTTGCCTAAGCGGAAGTTTGGAGGGCATTGATAGGAAGGGAAGACAGTTACTGACAGCAACTGTAAGTAATGTCGTGTCCTCGTGCTCATCCACGCCCGGTACCCATATATTGTCTTGAACAACAAGCATAATCTGATTCTGTGAGACCGTATGTTTGCTGTCCCCTGTAGGCTCCTTGCTACGGAGAGAAGTGGTACCATCTTTCTTCCTCTTCTCTTACCAAAAGAGCAAGGGAGAGGAGGAGTTACAGAAGATCCAGAAAGGCAAAATATTAAATACATCTCCAAGTGTCTGTTATTTAAGGTACAAAAGAAGGGGAAGATGCAAGGGCTGGATTGAGCTGTCTGTAGATGTACAGAGATGTTGGTTGGAAGGAATCACCAAGGTCTTCTTGCCCCCGTGCCCACTCAGAGCAGGACATTGCCAGCACAGGACCAGGTGAGCCATGACTCTAACCAGTTCCTGACGTCCTCCAAGGATGGAGATCCACCACCTCTGCGGGTAACCTGTGGCAATGTTGCGTTGTCCTCCTGATGAAGATGTTTCTTCTTACCATTCCACGTGAGCCTCCCAGGCAGCAGTTTGTGGCCACTGCCCTTATTGAGGAATGCTGAAATTGAGCAAATCCACGACCTCGAAATACCACCACGACTGAATAATAATAATAAACTATCAGGCTCTTCCATGCCATTGTTTAAAATGAAATAGGGTCTTGTATCTATCCTGTCTTAAATTGCAACTCTCAATGTTTTGCAAGCACTGAAAACATGAACAGGCATTTTTATTGGCTATTTTAGAACTGTAAAGGCTTAACATTTGGGAAGAGAGGTGGGAGAAGGCCACAGAGGAGCTGCGAAGCATGAGGAGATGAGCCCACGGGGGCCACGGACAGTGCTCGAGCTAATTCTCTCTGGTGTGGTGTTACTGTAGAGATAGATGAGGGCGAGGAGGTCACTGCAGGTAAAAGCTGACTGTGGGGAAATGGTCATTGTAAGGAGAAGAGGAGATCCCGGGTGAGGATGGAAACCATTGGCACGTGCACATGGAGAAGCACGTTCATGGACACATCCAGCAGATCATCTGCACCCTTCTACTGCAGGTGGTTTGGCTTTAGGGAATATTTTGTTCTGTTTCTGACCTCCTTTTCTTCCTCCAGCTGCCTCCTACACAGACAGCTCTGATGATGAGACCTCCCCCCGAGACAAGCAGCAGAAGAACTCCAAAGGCAGCAGCGATTTCTGTGTGAAAAACATAAAGCAGGCAGAATTTGGGCGCCGAGAGATTGAAATTGCTGAACAAGGTAAATGGGGCACGTTCCTCAAGCTCTACGTTGTCCTAGGCTGTCTTGTGGGGTTCTTCCTTCCCCCAAATCCTCTTCTTGCAAGGTTCAGTATATCGGTGGTTTCTTGACACTGTTCCCGTTAGAGAGGGAAAACTTTTATGGGATTTTGTGGGCTGGAAAGGAGTTACAGGGTTATGCTGTGTAGCTCCAACCAACCGACTACTGAGGTAGTTGGTTGACTGACTCTATAGTCAAATGCATTTTGTTAAAATCAGTAGAAGGGATGAAATCCATCAAATAAATTAGAGAACTTTGGCTTACCATGATTGTCTCCAAAACCCCATGGCAAAGGCGATGCAGTGTTTAGGTAGTGGGAGGGATATTGGGGAGGCTGATCAGAGCAACGCGTCCCAAGTCCTTCACAGTCTGAAGCAGATTTTCCTCCAGCCTCACCTGGGCATTTGCAGGTAGAAATTTGGAAATGTGATGATGCTATAGCCTAAATAGCAGGGAAAGACCTCAGAGGGTTATTGGGTTCTTTTCATCTGTGCCATGACTTATCTGATCCCTGCTCTGAAGGTTTTTGCTTTTTTTTTGAAGCTGCCACAGCTCTACAAGTTCAGAAGCGTACGAGATAGCAGGGCAAAAGTGATGCCAGCTCTTTCTTCTTGTGCTCATCCCTCTTTCCATCGTGTTGATGCACTTCTTTTTTCATTTTGCCTTTCAGAAATGCCTGCGCTGATGGCTTTGAGGAAGAGAGCTCAGGGAGAGAAGCCACTGGCCGGGGCCAAGATCGTGGGCTGCACGCACATTACAGCGCAGACAGCTGTAAGACCCCATCAGTAAACTCCAGACAGGGATTTTCCACTGCTTAGCCTCCAAAATAGACCCCGAGCGGTTAATACAGAGATGCAGTCTCTGATTCCAGCACCATACACCAAGTAAAGAGAGAATGGTCGATTTTATGGACATTTCTAGATAAACGGAGCCTGTGCTTCAAGGTGACACGATGCGCGTGTCTATAAGGCATTGCTTGAGTAGTGATAATGAAGGAATTTGAATTATCTGTATGGTATCAGTGGTGGTCAGTGATCAGGGCAGTTGTGCAATCCAAGAGCTGTGATTTCTCCTCCACACGTGGGGCAGGAGTGCTTTCTCCTAACTAGATTTGGGACCTTGCTGAGTGAAATCCGCGTGTGTGTATATAATTTATATA
Organism: Phaethon lepturus; assembly: GCF_000687285.1. Classification (NCBI taxonomy): domain Eukaryota; kingdom Metazoa; phylum Chordata; class Aves; order Phaethontiformes; family Phaethontidae; genus Phaethon; species Phaethon lepturus. The sequence continues at coordinate 4,060 of NW_010537635.1, read as the reverse complement.
CATCCACACACACATATATGCTGCCGATAGAATATACCTTGAAGTTCTTATTTACCTCATCCATTTTAAATTGTAAAAAAAAAAAAATAATTGCAAAATTGTTTTCTGTGCAACTCTCTAACGACCCTGATGCTGCTTAAAACCAACTTCAGATGTCCCCCAGCAGCTTTCCCATAAAAAGCAAATAAAAATCCCCGTTGTGTATTGCTCTTTGCGTTGCTCTTTCTGATTTCTTTTTGTTTAAATCCAGGTCCTAATGGAGACTCTTGGTGCATTGGGTGCGCAGTGCCGATGGGCTGCGTGCAACATCTACTCTACTCTTAATGAAGTGGCTGCTGCCCTTGCTGAGAGCGGTAGGAAACTTCACCCCCTTTGCTCTTTCTGGTTTTAAAAAGATTTCTTATGGTCCCATCATATTTAGCTCATTTACCATTCTTTTAGTTTTTTTCCCTCATTCTTTTCCATTTAGAATAAACCTCTAGGAGGTAAACAGCACAAGCTCAATCCCTTCCATTGGTCTGAAAATCTCAGAATGATTTTTCTGTGGAGTATAAAAGTACGTAGCACAACTGATGGTGGCACGCATTATTAGGCGTCAGGGCTGTGTGAACCTGAAAGTTACTTTGCTAAAAGAAACTAAGCTGAATTTGATTTCAGTTCTATAAATTTGTCATAACTTTGGCTAAAAGAGGTGAAAGAGAGAATTCTGGGGTGACATAATTCACAGAACAGAAGCTGTCCATCTGGCTGCTCAACTGAGAGATGCCTTAATCCAAACACTGTTTTACCTGGGTAAGGCCAGGGAGTTTACCGTGAGAGCTGGGAGACCCAAAAGAAGCCAAACCCACCGGCGTGCCTGTTACGTGGTCTTCCTCGCTGAAGCTGAATGGTAATTGCTCATGAGTCAGGGTACATTCAAGTAAATTTGTGGCTAACGTGCCTAACAGGAAGGTAGGGCATCTAACTCGCAGTGAAAGCTTGATTGTGCAAATAAATGTTATCGTTGAGAGTGTGTTGCCCGCTTGTGTGGTGGCTAGAGCTTTTTCTTGGGGGAGACAAAGAAATTAAGGCTAAAGTTGACTCCCCTCTGCTGCCTTCAGTACGTGTCTCCAATGTATATCTCTGAAGCTTCTTCTAGAAGGTAGATGTTGAAACATCAGGCTGGAAGCAAGACGGCAGCGGTGTTGGGAGCCCGCTTCATCATGCGTGGATGTAGGGAGAGCCGATGCCCATGGGATTTGCTAAGGCTGTGTTAGCACCCATCTCCCTCTCTGTGCCAGGGTTCCCTGTCTTCGCCTGGAAGGGAGAATCCGAAGACGACTTCTGGTGGTGCATCGATCGCTGTGTCAACGTGGAAGGATGGCAGCCCAACATGGTGAGATGGGGCCAACTGTAAAACGCTCGGCGCATGTTGAAGCATGGGTAGCTCTCATCTAGAGAGAAGGAAGAGGATTTAGTGCTGGTCTGTGTTTTGCTCCTGAAGTTAGACCTGACTTAGCAGTTAAGGCTTGGTGCTAACACAGCGCTTACCTTCAAAGTGCTTTACAATTAACTGCGCAATGCGGGACGTTAACTTATCTCAGCCTCACAGGTGTGAAGTCAGGGAGAAGGTGGGTTAACTGACTTCCATGTGGCTGTCCACGGATGTAGGTCATGCCTACTGAGCAAAGTACTTTTAAACTATTTTCTAAATAAGCACGGCTGTGTTCGTGCAAAGCTGATAGGGTACTTAGTTTGCTTCCAGAGTAGCTTGCTGCATTTTAAACCAAACTGATTTAATCTAGCCAGTAAAAAAATTACTCAAAATCAGTATGTTCTGAAAAGGGGTAGCATCCATTTTATTATATTTGATTAAATTCACAGCTTCGGTTGATGTGGTTTTTCTTACCTAGGCAAGGCTTCTGTTTCAGAACAAAAATAACTGTATGAACACAAAACCCAGTTGCATACTTTGCTGGTTTATTC
>NW_010537635.1:0-2064 GCF_000687285.1 Phaethon lepturus | reverse complement strand
GGGGAAAACAGAGAACACTGCACTAGGTGAGCGGAATAATTTACAGCTGTCAAATGTGCTGTTTTCATCATGCTTCCCAACAGGTTTTCAGCCCTGAAGCTTATGATCTAAATTAGACAAAAAGTAATCAAAGGTGGAAGGTTGGCGTGTTTCTGTACTGTTTGTTTGCCAATATCAGCTCGTTTGAGGTGGGTTTTTTGTCCCTTCCAGCCTACACCTGCTCACTTCCTCGCTGTCGCCTTTAAAAAGAATTGTGAATGTCAAAAAATCCACCCCCAAGCTATGAGTCTGAGTCTAGACATGATAGCTGCTTTCTTCTTCTTTCTGAGGAATGATTTCCCATTGAAAATGCCAGTAATTGAAGAAGTCAACGTACCAGAATATGTGTTTTATGCTTTCCCAGGATCTCTTCAGACCCCTTGATTCTGCGACGTGTCTTTATCCATCAGTGTATTTTCAGACCCGCTTCTGGAGCACAGAAATAATTGCTGGGGAGCACCAAATGCCTTGGATCTAGCAGTTCCCAAAGATTTGCATGCCTGAGTTTGGAGGTCCACGTTTTTAGAGACAAGAAATAGGACGCTGGACACTGAGCGAAGAACAGCTGTGGAAAGGATCTTCTTCATACGGTTATTTCAGAAGAGAGGAGCTGGCAAACGTGGCCAAAGCAGCAAGGTGAAACGTGCCTCTCCAGTCTGTCCAGTCTCAAGACTGAAGTGAGATGGACCTACTCTGCTCCCTGTGCTGATGGCAACTTTTTAGAGCATGCATCGTATTTTTTCTCTCCTGTTGAGACTGAGAATTTCCCCCTATATCCTGAATCAGGGAGATATGTCCCCAGGTTGTAGGACTGAGCCTGAGCTACTGCTCCTGGCAGCCCATGACCTTTGTATAAACCTAAATCTAACCTCTTCTCATAGAATCATAGGATGGGTTGGGTTGGGAGGGACCTTAAAGGTCGTCTAGTCCAACCCCCCTGCCATGAGCAGGGACATCTTCAACTAGAGCAGGTTGCTCAGAGCCCCGTCCAGCCTGACCTTGAACACTTCAAAGCTGGTGGCATCCACAGCTTCTCTGGGCAACCTGTTCCAATATCTCACAACCTCCACAGTGAAGAATTGTCTCTTCTCTTGTCTTCCCATCAACAAAATACCAATGACACCTTTCAGCGTCGGTGATGATTATCGGTGCCCGTACAGTGCTTTGAAGATGTCCTGTGCAGGACCACACGCCACGGTGTGATCAGATGGGAAATTCTCTCTCTGGGAAAAGTGATTTAGTAACATGCCTATCTCTGTCCCACATGAGGTCATCAATTTGGACTCTTAGAGTAGTTCAGAGCATAAGTATCCAACTTGTACTTGTTGATCCAAGATGAAAGTAGCATGGAAATGCGTCTCCATTCCCAGGCTTCTACATCTTTAAGCTCGGTAAGGAAAAGGACAACCTCTATTTCTACTTAAGAGAAAGTAAAATGCGTCAAAGTAGTTGCAGTAAGCCACGCTGACTTAATATCAGGACTTGAAATACACCCCAGGAGTCCTGTTTAGCATTGCTTCGCTGGCCCCCACCAGTCCTGTGCCCACATAGGCGCTGCAAGGCGTGGTGGAGCTGACTTTGTATGTCCCGTGCAAATAAATAGGGATGTCTTACAGTCCGAAAATCTGAATAGTCAATGTTTGGGCTTCTGTGTGGTGCTAATCTGTGGGAATAGTTAGCCACAAATACTGAGAGTCTCCAAAAAAAAGACACATTGGGTTTTCTGATGGGACTAGCAGGCCTTTAGGGGGGTGCTCTGGCTGGACAGGAATGGTTCAGAGGTTTTTTTGAAAAATACTGAATCTGCAGGGCTGAGGGTTTGGTTTCCTTTGCAGCATAAAGTTATCTAGGACCACGCTGCTGCCGGGGGATTTCGATGCCACCTCACCTCTGAACATGCCTCCCTGCCATCCCCTTGCATTTTCACCAGTCATTTTCTGTAGTGAGTTATTTTCAACCATGTTGTTGAGCTGATCCTAGCTAATTTTAATCATAGAATCACGGAATCACAGAATCACTAAGGTT
>NW_010537634.1:0-807 GCF_000687285.1 Phaethon lepturus | reverse complement strand
GTGGCACCGCATCCCCGGGTGTCACTGTCCCCACGGTCCCCACCCCCCTCGCGCCAGCGTCCCCGCACCCCTGTGGCCGCGTGACACCATCCTGGGTGGGTGTCCCCTCACCCTCGTGGGTGGGTGTCCGTCATCATCCCTGTGGGCCGGTGACACCCGTGCCCTCGCCGTCAGGTGTCTGTCACCCTCGTGGGTGGGTGTCTGTCACCCCTGTGGGCCGGTGACACCCGTGCCCTCGCCGTCAGGTGTCTGTCACCCTCTCAGGCCAGGGACACCCATGCCCTCATGTCAGCGTCCCCATGTCCTCGTGGACTGCTGTCACCCTCCTGGGTGGGTGGCTGTCACCCCGTGGGACAATGACACCTGTGCCCTCGTGGTTGGGCGTCTGTCACCCACACCCGTACCCTCGTGTCAGAGTCCCTGTGTCCTCACGGGCCGGTGTCACCCCTCGTGGGTGGGTGTCTGTCACCCTCATGGGCCGGTGACACCCTCGTGGGTGGGTGTCTGTCACCCTCGCAGGCCAGGGACACCCGTACCCTCATGTCAGCGTCCCCATGACCTCGTGGGCTGCTGTCACCCTCGCGGGTGGGTGTCTGTCACCCTCGCAGGCTGGGGACACCCGTACCCTCGTGTCAGAGTCCCTGTGTCCTCACGGGCCGGTGTCACCCTCGTTGGGTGGGTGTCTGTCACCCTCATGGGCTGGTGACAGCCATACCCTCATGTCAGCGTCCCCACGTCCTCGTGGGCTGCTGTCACCCTCGTGGCCGGGTGTCTGTCACCCTCGCGGGCCGGTGTCACCCTCGCGGG
>NW_010537633.1:0-40661 GCF_000687285.1 Phaethon lepturus | reverse complement strand
AAAAAGAAAAAAATAAGGATGGAGTTGCTTGGCAACAGGAGGGCAGAAGCAGCTGTGCAGCAGGTTGGGCTGGTACCCAGGCGGCGGGCTGGCCCATTAGCACCCTGCACCTCATGCATTTCGTGCCGGGGTGTCCTAGTAACAGCCTGTGCATGCCGGGCTGTTGCACGCTTCCCCTTCTCTCCTCCTGTTTCTCCCCATCATGCGAGGCATCGCTGTTTGCCCTAATTACACATTCTCTGCTGCTTCAAGCTGCCATTACTTCAGTCCCCAGAGGAGCGGCAAGAACTTTAAAAAAATCTCCACTAATAAGGGCTTTTAGTTTCAGATTTGGCAGAGCTCGGCAAGCTCAAAGATGCAAGGCAAGGTAGCAGCGGCAGAAGGCACAGATGAGAAAGGAAAAAAATTCAGCAGTTCCCTGGGTCAGATTTTTCCAGGACCCTGAATCATATTTTTTCCCTTTGTTTTTTATAAGTTATCTCAGAAGGTGAACAATGAAGACAGCCCTTTATGGGACATGGCGTATATTTACATAATCTAGAGCAGTGTATCAAAGGTGTGCTCTTTGGACATCCATGTTTTAGGCCAAGAGTTTCTAAGAAATTCCAGGCAAATTATACAGGCAAATATTCCACACAAAATATAAGACACATGTATCAGGGACTAGAACTGATGAAAAAAATTAAGAGGAACAGAAACCCCCTTTCCAACTGCTAACATTTTAAATTATTTTGCTCCATATTTTTGCTAATGAATGTGGGGGGTTTTGCTTATTCAAACTATTACGGTGCTGATGTTTCTCACCATTTATGTGTCACTTAATTTTCTCCCTTTTGCCACTGAGAAATCAGAGAAAGATGACAAAAAAAATGATGCAGACTGGCAGAGACAGCACAGGAATAAAACACAAGGGGAAAATAACATACAATCCTTTCTGCTTCCCAGTTTTGTCAACAATAAAAAGAAAAATGGAAGAAGACCCAGGATGCTTTCATTCTTTCAGATATCAGATTTGATTTGAGGGTGGAGTTGGAAAGGAAATCATGTGCTTGGGCTTAAAAAACACAATGCCAGGTTCTCCCACAAAGGCTGCCCTGCTGTCAGGGTAGGGCTACCTACACGGTGCAGGCACATGGTGTTTCTGAGGGAGATCCTGTCCTTCCTGGTGCTTTCTCCCTGCTGCTTCACCCTAAGCAGGGCTCAGTAAAAAGGTCTTGGCAAGACTGCTGGTCAAACTTCGGTGAACCAAGCAGCCTGGTCTCAAGAGCACAAGGCAGCAAGTAAAGATAATTAATTTTACCAGCTAGGAAGTTTCCTTATCTGGATTTTGGAAAAGGCACAAATTATTACGTGTCCTTAGCTCTAAGGGAGGTACAAACACCCAGTTGGAAACCACCCAGGTTATTCATGCTGCCAGATGAGTGTAACTAAAGGAGGACACAAATGTACTATGAAATTCCATTGCTGGGTGATGCTGCATCTTCAGGGAGAAAATTAAAAAAAAAAAAGAGAGATTTTGTGTATTAAACCTTTCCCTAAAACACGTTCAAAGCCAAACAAAGCCCAGGAAAAGAATCACCTTTGGGTTTTGCAAAGAATTAATGATAAAATTGTATCACGTGTACCACACTCATATGAAGGTCGTTTTACAACAGATTTTTAGTCCATTCAAGTTAATTTTTATCCAGATATTCACAGACAGAAGTCTTCTACTCAAAGACTGTTTTCCATTACATAGGCCAAGTTTTTAGCTAAACTCGTTACACTCAGGACAGCTTTTTTCTCCCTGCCCCTCCCCAACACACATGCCACATTCTCCTAAAAAACAAGTATTTTTCCTCCAACTTCTAAAACAACAAACAGTAACCACACTGGAAAAAGACCAAATGTGAAAAATTTCACTCTGAAGAAGGAAAAGCTTTGCAAAGTTACAGGTGACCAACAAGAAGACATCCAAATGGAAGCTTATGCAAAATTAACCATAATACAGTTCCATGCAGTTACATATTGAACAAAAGTACAGGCAGATGTGCATGCCTGTATTTTTAGAACATTAATTTCCAAGAACTAATACAAGCTTCTAATGCAGTAATGATTGCTTATGGTCATCATAAAAAAGTAGAATGACATTGCAAAATTGTCCAGCTAATCTATAATTTCTCTCCGTTGGTGGTAAGAGTCCAGACGTACAGGAGGAAAGCATAAATCCCCACTAAGCCTCTGAATGTGCACTGCTGTACAGTGAGGACACCTTTCGTTCAGAACTCAGCTGGGGATCTGCTTTTATCTTGAAACACATGCTTGTCATCGTTAGCTTAGCTAGCATGTCTCCAAATGTTTTTTCTGCATTCAGTTTTTGCAGCCCCAGTTTTCAGTCCCAGGCTTTGAAGCCCAGACACCTTCAGGAGCAAATCTGCCCAACGCAACATTTGGGTGCCTATCTACAAATGGGGACTGCTGGGATTGCAAACTGGCCTGCAATGTTTTAAAGGCTTTTAATTCTTATTAAGCCTTCTTATCATGTATAAAGCTGATCAATGGAAAGATTTTGGTTCTGCAGTGACACAAAGGTTCTGGTTACTCTCAGAGACCTGTGGATAAAGCAGGTGCCACACAGTTTTTTGTCCTCCCCTTTCTGAAATGCCTGAACTAGTCTTTGAAACTGCCTTCACTTGGCATACTTGTCTCTCATTCATTTCAATCTGCTGCAGCACATTACCTTTCACTGCTTGACATGTGGTAACCTACTGCATTTTTAAAGTGGTATTAGACAGAAGTATTCTAAAGTCACAGATATGCTTTTCTCCAAAACCGCAGCAAAACAGAAAGAGACAATTTTATTCATGAAATCCAGCCCGCCTTCTCTGCATCATAAGCTTGCCCTTTAGCTATCTTTAAGTGCATTTTTTCAGCCGTTATTCCTAGTGCTAATGCAGGCCTGGCTGGTCTCCCTACCTGCAGCTGGTCTGTGCTATATGGTGGGCACCACCTACACCATGGTGCCCATGACTTTATTTGAGAACCCACCACCCTTGGCAGATGCATGGATGCCTCTGCTGTATTTAGGTCAACTTCCACGAAGCCTTGCAGTTCATCCACTCCTGCTTGCAAGTTGCTGCTGCTAGTACATAGGTATGTGGGACCGTGTCCACATGAGGTGTGAAAGACAGGTTCTGGATTAGGAGAGTTCCATCCAGGCTCCGGGCTGCTTCACCAGATACGACCCACACTCAGAGACCCACACTGTGCTGAGGAAGAGACTAACCTGGCACCTGCTTTTGAGATGAGAGGTAGCGCACTTGGCTTTTCCTGCCCAGAGCACCTCAGCTCTCCCAGCCTGCTCAGGTCCTTCTTGTCCAGCAAGCCCCCTTTAGCCTGAAACAGCTCTCTGAGTACCCATCTCTGATTCAGGCCTGGTGTAACCTCAAATACTTCGGAAGTGCCAGTGCTTTGGACAAATGGACAAGAAAATCATAGCTTCTCACTGTTAACCTGCCATTTGTACCCAGTGTGGGACAAGCAGCAATACAAAGGGAAATCAGCAGAAGACAAGTTGAGGGTTTTTTCATAAAGTCTTTCCCTGTGATCCCTATCATTCGCCCCCTTGCCAGATGCCTCACAGGGGCTCAGGGGTGGATGGGTATAAAGAAAACACTAGATGACAAAATAGAAATGGCTCCTGTGTGCCCCACCAAGGCAGCCTGCCACAACACTTGGAGGTGCCTGCACTCTCCCTCCTGCAGCTGCTAAACAGACAGCAAACATCACTTTCTAGGTCTCCCTTGTGCCAAAAATAATCTCACATGGCAAACAAACAAACAAACAAACAATACCTATTTACATTTTCAAACCCAAACAGTAAGGCTGTCCTGTGCTATTGATTTGGCAAATGATGGAGCAGAAACACAGGACTGAGAATTCGGGTATTGGCAACTAAGCAATGGATGAACACCACCAGTGTTTTAAATGGCAAGGTCCGCTTTTGGCAGGGCCTGTCCTCCTGCTGCCTGGGAGGTTCACAAAGCTCGTTTCCTCAGCCTAAGCTCTTGCTGTAATAATGAAGTGAGGCTCTGGCCCTCCACAGTGAAAACACAACACTTACCCTCCAAACTTGCCAAATGGCTAACAGGCTTCAAAACCAGAAAGTTTTAAAGAGCTCATGATCAGGTTGGGCTTATTTTAATCAGCTTTGATAAACTCTTGTTATGTTTTTACCAAAAAAACCCGTAAAAAAACCCCAACCCCACAACAAAACACATCTTTCCAATTTGGCAATGCAACTGTACCCTAAAACAAATCCAGCCCTGAAGGAAGGTCTTCCTCACACACCCCTCCTCCCTCAATTCCCTTGTTCTCGTTTCCAGTGGCAAACTCACTCGTTGCTTCAGCTATGCAATGGGAGCTTCAGCATCCTCCATGTCCCTCCGCATCCGCTTGCCAGGTTGCAGCCCTACACGCAGAGCTGGGGATGCACTATGACGCCGTGGGTCTCTGTACAACAAAAAATCTTGGGCTTTGGCTTTAATTTCTCCTATGCTACCTATACTGTTCTCCCAAATGCTTTTCCCTAAATCATTATGCAAAATCCTGCACTCTGCAGAATTGGTGCTGTCTTTGGCTGTTTGCTTTTTCCTTAAAGCCTCTTCATTGGCTTTTGGTTCACAGGTGCTACCACACTAACACAATACAGCAATGCAGCTTCCCATTCACATGGTATCATTGACACAGATAGTCTTTATTTTCTCTATTATTCCTTTACTTTGTATTAATCTTCTTTATCTATCATCCAGCCTACTCTCCTCAATTTGGTCTTTTCTGATGATTTCCAAATTCTGGACATTTCCTCTTCTACCTCCAACACTCTGGGAAAGCTCTTCTCTTGTTTTAAATCCCACCTCAAAAACCTTCCAGTTCATTAATGCTCTTTCTAATACTCTTCTGTCTCTTTCCTTTTTCTTGCAAATGTAGCAATTTGTTTTCCTGCAGGGTGTATTTGTTTGTTTTAGTTACTCTTACCCAGCACTTTGGATCAAAGAACTATATAATTTAAAATAAGATGTCCTGAAAATGTGAAACAAACTCCACTTAAATAAGATCTTAAGATTGCATGTATACTCGTAACATCTATTTACATAGATATTTCCCACTTGTTTAGGCTTTAGAAACCTAAATATAGAAGTAAGGTTCCCAACTGCTGTTTCTCAGGCTTGAGCTTAGGTTGTATCAGATCCTGGGTTTAGATGGATAAAGAAAAAAACCCCAAACCTTCTGATACTCATAAAATGCAAACCCCAGCAGAACCCCCTAAGGGTCATTTTTATCACTATCCCAATCTTAAGGATTTCCTGGTCAGTTTAGATGTGATGCTTTATCTCTGGCCAGAAAGCACCCATACCATCTCATACCTTCCCCTGTACACTACTGCAAGGAAGGCTGATATGAATGGTTTTGTCAGGAGATAGAAATCTCCTCCAGAGGTCTTTGATCTGGGAGACACAGCCACGTCCCATGACTAATCTTTCCATAGGTCACAGGCCAGCTCACCCTTAGGCTTATTCACATCCAGACACTCGCCAGCAATATCCTGTTTTCTAATTTAGGCAGTACTGATAACTATACATGGGGTTTGGCTCATTCCAATTCCTTGCCTCTCCACTCCCCATTACATTGGCAATTCATCTCCACACATGTGCGACGGCTGGACAAAAATTTCTGTCTCTCAAAAGAGATAAAATGTCATTGTTTGCACTGATGTCTGCTCCATGAATAACTGTGAGAGAATGTGCTAGGATTGGACTACCATGCCAGTCTCAGCGGCTCCTTCTTTAGGTGTTTTTACCTGACGCTCACATTGGCACCATGGTCTTTCCAAACATACAGCTCACCTTTTCCTCCTGTTTACAGGCCTAACCACTATTTCTCCCCTGAGTGGCTTCTTTGCTGCCCTCTGACCACTGTTCCTAGGTCCTTTACACACCCTTCGCTTTAGATGCCCCAGCTTACTTTGAATTCAAATATTTTCATTTCCCTTTCCATCCAGACAATGTTTTTCCTTTTCCCTTCCAGATTAAATTCTCTCCCACACAGATGATTTTTTTCCCTCTCCAAAGGTCATCCAGAAGGTGGTTTCATAACCAGTTCAACCATTGAAGGGCCTTACAGCGTTGTCCTGATTCTCTTACAGGTGAGATGCAGGAGAGTAACGTGGGGAATGCACCAAGTGCAATGTGGGGTCTGACTGCCTCTGGGCTCTCCAGCAAAGTAAAGCCCTAAGAGAAGATAGTCTTCAATACAGCAAGCTGCTATCAGTCTGTATTGCCTCCAGCTCAGCCTGGCTCATCACGAAGCAGCAAGAACGCCAGCCAGTGTCTGTCTGGTCAGCCTTACATACGAACGAAAGGAATGCAACCTCCTTCCGCCGCCTTCCACCCCCCCCAGCTCCCCAGCCCAGGGTTTTCTTGTTTTCATGCACTGCAGTAAACCCCTTTGATCTAGCAAGTGGACTTTGCACGTGCAAGTTGGGTGACCAGCCTGCATCTGCCTCCCTGCCTGTGTACCCCACACTGAGAGCTCTTTGTCTGTCAGGGCATTCATACCCTTTTACACAGAGCCCGCACTGGCAGACTGATCTTGCATGACATACTAACAAACTACCAGCCAAAGGAAAATATCTTGCAATCATTGCAGACCCTCTGGCTCAGCCACTGACTAAGCCAAGTGGCTACTAGCCATTGGCACTGCTGGGTGCATTCACAACCCACAGCTCAGCTCAGCTCACAGCGTGAAAAAAACAAAGCACCAATGGAGAAAAGGGCTCCTTGTCCCTAGCCCTGAAGGCGTGCGTGGGAAAGGAGGTAGTCCTGCCATTTATAATCCAGTCCCAAATTTCCATAGCTATTCCTCTCTGTCCCTCTCTTTTACTGGAGGCAGGAGTTCCCTGCGGGGAACCCCCACTGCAAGGGTCAGCATGAACAGATTTAATGTCTTGATTGTACCAGCTCTGAATTAAGGCATCCAATGGTCAGTGTTTTCTCAGGGAGCAGAGCACTTAAGAAGGATGAAGGGGTCTGAACAACTTTGTGCTTTGGACTCAGTTAAGTTCATTAGATAAGCTCATCACACCCTTCCCCTCAATTCACTCAGATTGCTCCCAAGATGTAAACGTTCAAAGGTATTTAGATGATCTGCTTTCCACAGAGAAAAATGGGAGCCAGGTGCCTACCTGCTCCCAGGTTCTGCATCAAAGATGTATTTTAACAAGGCTGCATCCAGTCCTCATCGCAAAATGAAACCATGCTTTCTACACAGCTATGCACAGCTACAACACAGTCAGATGCAGGGTGGTTATATGGCTGCAAAGACAGGAGAGCTCCTCATCCAGGTTTGTATTCTCTCCTGTCTTTTGCCTTCCTGCTTTCCTAACAATCCTAACAACGCAGGTTGTTACCTATGCTACCTGCTTAGGACTTGGTGGATGGAAACAGGAACACTCCTATAAACTAATAAATGGTTTAGGGGCTGGTTAAACCACTCATGGTTTAACTGGCAAAATCAGAGGGGTAGTTGAACACATTAAGTGAGGTGCTGAGAGTGGGAGGTGTGGGCACTGCACCCAGGCAGCTGCAGCCTCATCATCTCAGCCCTTCCCCATCTGCCAGCAAAGGTGGACTTGCCTTTCTCACCGTGTTGAGCACTGCTGTGGATGGGCAGACACATACACATCCATGGCGCTATACACATTCTAAGGCTATTCAACAGAAGTACCACAGGGCCAGAGAGAAATGTTTCTCATCACTGATTAGTTGTAAAACATAAGATTTCACATGCTGATGTTATTGAGGGGAAAGGTTTTGACCTCAGATACAAAATTCAACCAGACGTAAGGCTGGGTTCAAAAGCATGCAAAATCTTGCAAGATTTTGACTCCAAAGGGTGGATGTGTTGAAAGAGTAGCGGTTTTTGCAAGTGCTCTCTCAGGACTCCTTGTCCACATCCCCACCTACTGGGTGTCAAAAACAGAAAAACTCCACAAGTTCACCCTTTCTCGGCAATTGTGTCACATCCCCGACTAACTTCAGGAAGAGCTGTGTAAGACCCATCACTTCAACCTCAAGGAGGAACACAGGGGTCACATCTGAACAGACAAAACCACTGTGTCAATGGCTCTCACATTCTGCATTTGTGTCTTTCACAAAAGCCTTGTTGCCTGCTAGAAGGCCTTGGCTGGGACATCCCCCCGGACAGCCCCGGTGGGGGCCAGCCTCACAGTGGCACTGGCACTATGAGGAGCCTCCTGACCACATTGCTGCAGATTTTAAAATGGGTGCGCTACTTTCTCTGGTTTTCAAATGACTGGATCACAAGTGAGCTCACTCGTGGCAAGGTGGCTATCCCCAGTAAAAGCACTAGAAAGCCCATATAAAAAGATCAAAACCAATGCCTCATATCTTAATATGATTTATACTTCAGACCATGTAACTTTTAGGGGTCTGCCTAGTATTTGACGGATGCAGCTCTCTTAACAACTCACACATTTGTTTGATTTACTGCACTGGTCCAACATGTTATTTTCTACCTTGCAAGAACAGCCTTGCTTCTAGGAATCTGCCTGCATGATAAGATCATGAATTAAACGTGCAGTTATCGTAAGAGACCACACATTTTACAGTAAAATTGAGAAAACTGATTACAGCAATCCCTCTGGAAACAAGAATAATCACATGATAAGACAGTGCTAATGGGAATTTATCATCTCTCATCACATGTGAAGCCTAGAACAAAGCAGCAACGCGTGCGAACTGCACAGCTATTACTGCCAATGAATACCAGTTGAAAAGCTACTGGGGACTACGAACAAATGACAGGAGAGTGGGGATCCTGAAAAGCCAAACCTAAGCCAATTTGGTATGCTTCAAGAAGCTTACACAGTGGAGCTTACATGTAACATTAGTGAATGTTACACAAAGTAACAGCCTGACATCTTTCCACACATCCTATCCTCTCTCTACCTGCACTATTCTATTCAAGCTCCATGTCATTCTTTCATTTGTTCTCACAAGATTTTATCACCAGAGAAGTCCAAGATCGTGAGTATTTCAAGGGTACATGCACCTGCGTACCTACACATCTGCATCAACACACATGATCTCTCATGCACACATTATTCCTAAACTGCATATCTCAGATTGGAAATACATTTTTCTCTTTCCCCCATACAGAAGGCAACAAAAACCTACCCATGCTATTTTCTATTTGAAGCAATTAACACTTGACTAAAATTAACATTTTTAAAGCTGACTTGGGGAAGAGAGTGCCAAAAACCCAAACTGGCATGCTAACAGTTTTAACATGAATGATACATCTACATCCCTTAGGTATCCTAAAATTACTCAGCACCAAACCCCGTAAGACATATGAAACCCCAACAGGTTAATGGTAGACAGTGTACTCCTCTGTTCTATTGAATAATGGGTACGTTTGCTGGTCTACCATATTTTTCCACTGCCCTGAAGCTTGCACTTTCAGAAGAGATTTTTTTTTCTTTTCTAAATGAGAATAAAAGGAGGTGGTTACAGTTAGGTGGCAGGAGGACAACATGAGAGAAGCATCCTACACAAGTACCTGTATGAGTCCTCTGGTGAGCCTTTAAGTGGGAGCTCTTTGTATAAACCTTCCGGCACCCATTAAATTGACAGCGATGAACCCTCTTCTTGTTTTCTGGGGATGCTTCTGCCCCTGTACCTCCTTGTTCACTGTCACTTTGCCCACTTTTTAGCGTCCCCGCGGTCGCTGTTGCTACACCCACTTTCACAGAGCTGAGCGAAGTTTTCTTGGCCACCAGTTTCAACGTCACCGTGCCATCCACTGCTGAAAGAGTTTGTGAGGTTTTTACAAGGTGGCGGCTGAGCTCTGGAGAGGAAGGGGGCGTTAATGAGGTTACTGCATTGAGTTGGGCCTGGTTGACGGCTGTGTAGCCTTCTGTGGAAGAGCTGGTGGACTGCAAGCTGAGGCACGTCTCAGATAGCAGCTTGTCCCGTGAGAGGATAATGTCCATGTTGGCGCTTTTGTCACACGTACTCGTCTCCACTGGTAAAAGGATGGGGTCCAGCCGTCGGATATTGTCCTCTGCATCTGGGGCTGAGGAGGCATGAAGGAAGCAGTCCAAATCCTCACCAAAGGTCTCGGAGATCTTCCGTGGCTCAGTCTGAAGGTATCGCTCCAACTCCAGGCATGTCTGCAGAAGGGGAAGGGAGAGGGGAGCAAGAGAAACCACTGTTAGAGAGAGATTACAGTGTAGCTTCCACCTAGGGCAGGAGAACAACATTCTCCAGTGCCATTCAGAGACAGCATTCATGCATACCAGCACCTTCTCATGAGATGGTCACATTTTGGGAGACATGAGGATTTGGCACTTGTAGCATCCTCTACATTTTCACAAAAGTCTGTACATTGTCCCATGGACACCAGGCCCTTCCCAATTTTAAGTGTAATCTGGCCCACAGTTGCCTCCATATGAAACCATCCTAATGGCCCCATTGCCAGGCCACGTACAAACAAAAAGTCACCTCTCCAAAGAACTGCTTCCTCTTCCTTTTCAAACATTAACTTTCACTCCAAATTTAATTCAGCATAGTTGGCTGGGGCCCAATCTGTTCCTAAAACAGCACAATTCTGAAATGTAGCATTTTAAGATAGGAGACAGGTAAAAACTTCCAGTGACACCACCGCTTGTTTAAAGGACCTGACAGAAGGAAAAGATGTGACAGAAAAAAGGGACCTACTGTCAGTTTTAGAGGGGTTTTGGCACATCTGGTCAAACAGAGCTTTCTGTGTACAGGACACCAGACTTGCACACAAACACACACATTGCACTTTATTAAAAAGTGAAGATGCAAAGAGGCTGCCACATAAAAACATGTTTCTGCATCTCCACAGCAGTGATCAGCACAAGGATGGGCTGACCCTCCTATCCGAATGTACCTTATATGAGGTGCCCTGAGCTAGCCCTAATAAAGCCTCCAGGCACTATCATGCTGCCCAGTGTTCTCCATAACCAACATTATAAACCTTTATCGTTTATAGAAAACCATTTGCTGTAGTTTCAGAAGCTTTTAATGGAGTTTATTAGTGCTATTTTTCATTTCTCGCTGCCTGAAAGGCTAGCTGGTTTAATACCACCGTGATTTTACAGGACTTGGAGAAACAGACATTCTAACTAATATTTCTTAGAAACCTCTAAAAACTACTCCTCAGAGAACACTTCTAGAGATATTAAGGAAGGGATTTTAGGCAAAAAGTTTCAGCCTATGGGAGCTGGTGACCCAACTATGTCTCAACCTGGCAAGTCAGTCCAGCATCTGATCAAGAAACAAAAGATTTGTATGACCAGAGGAGACAGAGACTCCTGCCTTCTGGGTACAAAGATCCTATCAACAGGAGTGTAAAGAAGCCCCTCTCACAGCTCTCTAGGAGCTATCAGGTAACTCAAGATTATTACTTCCAAGGTACCCAGGAAGCAGCACTGCTGGTTGCAGATCCAGTTTGCTGGGATGACTTTCAGAGTTCAGAACGGAATTTGTCAGACAGTTATCTGTTGTTTCTTTTTAAAATAATAGCTGATTATAGACCTGAGCTGTAGAGATGGACTTGGACAAAATGCAATAAAATGGCAAGAGACATGCTATACTTCAGCGTGTAGGTTATTTTCAGAGGTATGACACTGTATAGATAATGTGTCTGCACACAGGCCTGGAGGTGGGACGCTTACCATTTAGTACTCTTGCCTTAAGCCTTTCTGTCTTCTTTTTAAAGTGCATTTCTGGGACCATAAGGAACAGCTTTAGCTCAGGATCTGGTCTTTCCTCAGATGAATCCTAACAGGTTTTAGGGGTGGCTTTCCAAATGTGCTCCACAGTCTTTCAGGAATAATCCCTCTCGCCAAAAGAGACAAGGCTTTTCAATTCCCACATCATGTAATTTGGGCTTCCTGGCCCACTTAGCCTTCACCCAGTGGGGCACAAACAGGTTTAGGGGCCGAATAACTACAAGGCTTCCAGGGGGAACAGCAAGCATAATGACAAATTAGGGAGGGAAAAGGAAGGGAGAAAAAAAAAAAGAGACAGGGACTCAAGGCCATTAAATCTGATGACAGTGACATGAAATTTCAATTGCTGTGGGATCAGAAAGCTGCGTGCCGGCTCCGGGCTGCCCGTGGAGAGGAGGCGAGCAGGAGGTGCTGCTCCTTTAAGGCATCACTACCCCATGACAACAATAGTAGGCCTGACAGTTTTTTCCAGCTTCACCATTAATTTTCCATAAAGAGCAGTTTCTCGATGAGCCCTTTTCAGGCAAAGCCTGATGCTTCAGAAACCTGTAATTATTGCTGGCTCCCCCCTCCCGCAGCCATTGCACCTGTGCCATTTCAAGACACCAGCTGGTCATGTCTTGCCTTCTGCCTCTGAAATCCAAAACCAGTGGATCAAGCCCATCTCCCCATAGAGGGGGGAAAAAACCAGCTCAAAGAAACAATATAATGCAGTCCCTCCCTCTCACCCCGCTCAGCCTCTCCACCAAGTCAATAGGGGGGAAGAGCCTAGCAACGCTGAGCCAAAGCCCTCCACCTAATCTGCATGGCAGACAAAGCCTGGCGAGGGGTTATGGCCACAGCCCTTCCTTTACCCCCTGCCAGGTCCCTACCTGCTGCTGCATTTGCCAGGGCAGGCAATTGCTGGCAGAAACAAAGCGCCTTTCCCCATATGCGCTCCCCAGCTTCTGCCAAGTACCTTACGTGACCTTCCCTCCTCCTGGCCCAAATCACCCAGGGACTGGTGAGGCAGCGTTTTGAAACCAGCCTGCTTTCTTCACTCCTGCCCTGGCAAGACTTTTATTTTTTAGGCCAACTAAGCCCATCCCCTTGTCTTGAGCTCTGACCTGGAGAAACCAGTCAGGCTGACACCACCAAGGTCCCCACTCCAGCCTGGTGGACCATCATGAAGGGCAGGAGAGTTCTTTGGTCTCCATCCCCACAACATCATTTGCCAGCAAGCACATAAAACCCACCAGTTTTCTGTGGGAGCAGCAGGATATTGACCACTATCCACAGAGATACAAACCCAAACTGGTGGATTCAGATGTTGGTGAATGCCTGTAGATCTCCTACTTACACTACCAACCTGGTAGGAAAATGGTCCAAGGATACCTAAAGACAGGAGCGAGCTGCTCTTGTCATGGTTCTGTTGGATGTCCAACTTCTCCTTAACCACTCATGCAAGAGAGGAGGAGCTTTGTGTAGTGGATGTAATACATGTCACATGCGACATTAAGCCTGACTATCCTTTGGTTGCTACGTTGCAGGCAACTTGGTGCATATTAAACTTTCTTATGCAGTGCCTGTAGGATTTGCAGCAACAAAGACTTCAAAAATTGCAACAGGAGGAAGAAGATGGCTCCCTTCAGGAACACAAGAAGATCCCTAAGATTGTTGATTGCTGTCAAGCTGTTTTCACAGGTAAGGGATAAAAAGTGACTCACTACTTCAACCCATCTGATTAACAAAGGTCATTCTCCTTGCACCTTGCTCCTCAATTTAGCCAGTTAAAAGAAATTATGATTCACAGCTGACAAATAATAGGATGTGACTTTGCAAGACCCCACATACTTGCAGAAAGCCAGCTGGCAAAGGATGGCAGTCTGGCATGTGGATGTTCCCAACAAGGCCTCAGTCTGATTTTTCAATTTTGGATACAACTGCAAAAAGGCTCACTTTTCCAGCAGAGGCACATTTCCATCACCTGCAAGAAACACTCTGTGCTTCTGCCTACACACCAGTAACTCATAACATCTCTTCACTGCCCACATTAAACTATCATCTCAGTCCTCTGGGGCACGTATAGCAGCAGAATACACGTAAACTACACACCATGACACTTCCACATGCAGCACCAAATCCTTCAGACAGTACAAGACAGCCCCTGTAGTGCTGTCCTATGCCTAGTAAGGATCTCCTTCTTCCTTCTTAGCCTTTTCAGTGTTTGCAGTAGCACTGATCCAGGGAAATTCAGTGTTCAGTACATCTCTCAATTCAGAAAGCTATGAATTCTAATCTACCCGTATTCTTACCTCAAGCTCATCTACTGAAAGTAAAGATTATTTATCAAACACATTGACAATGCTCATCACTATGAAATAAAATGCAAAAGAAACCCAGCATGTGCCTCTGAGAGTAGAGATGTGATACATGTGTACCATTTTCAGCAGAGCTTAGCATCCCCCTAATTTTGCAGCCAGCTGAAATAAAGACAGTTTTGCTACTAACTTCAACAAGATGAACCCCAGACTTTCCAATCCCTCCTGGACTTTCAGGTACTCAGTTTGGCTCAGACAGCTGAGGTTTTAGGGTGCTTGTCAGCTGTCCAGGTTGAAGTGCAATCCAGAACATTCAAAATCCAGAGATGAAGGAGCTGGAGTCACCACTCATGATGCTGATGTTTGATTTCATCACTCTGCCCCAGAGAGCAGCCAGCAGAAAGGCTCTAGCTGAGACCATGACCATCATCAACGTGCCAAGCCTCAAGGCAGTGGAGGTACCCCATGTCTCTGTCGCTCCTTTAGAGAATGATGGGGGAAAGACGTGCCCGTAGGCCAGCTGGCCTCTGCAGCGACACAACTCTGACATCTGGGTTCAGGTCCAGACAGCTCTGGAAAACTTAATTCCAACTGATGGTCCAAAATGAACTCTTAGTTTCCAGCGTATAAATCTAAACTTGCTCCAATGAATTGCAAAGCATGGTCTTGACTGGTGGCCTTGTTACGTATCACAATTTGACCCATACATACAGGCTCTTGCAAAATCACAGCTCATTTCAGAAGCACTTGCCTATGCTGTGAAGTCTTTACAGCACTTAAACTCCTGGGCATTTTGCACAGCTAAAGACAAGACAATGTGGCAACAGTGAAGTTCTGTCAAGGGTAAAACAAAGCCCAAACACTTACTATGATTTGAGGACAGAAAGTCAGGGAAGACACCTCATCAACATGTTCACTGGGTTCCTCTGTTTTTATTGATGCTGAAGTACTTTATAACATCTTGATTTCAAATTTTTCTAGCAGATCACGGGAAGTTCTTATCTGGAAGTGCTAGTTACTTCTAAGTGCCATTTTACTGCAGATATAATTGGACATCAAGCACCAATCCTGGAAGTTATCCAAAACCTAATTAAGAAGTTGGATACTTAGATCAGGCTGTGACAGAGAATGAAAATGTCGAATGTGGTTGACAAGCAGGTCTTATCTACCAGCTCTGTTTACAATACTTGAAAGGATTCTCTTTGCAGAATAATTTATATGAGCAAAGCAGAATTATACATGCAATAGTGAAGGTCAAATTCCAACCTTCATCATGGCCCCATTGCTTTCCACTGGCACGTAAAAAAGCGGCCTCATCTGTAACTTTAAATAATTGTGAAAGTCTCAAGACTGCAAAGGAAGAAGAAGCACTCTCAATCTGAAGGCAACCCAAAACAGTAATTCTAAGGTCAGTGCCACGACAGTTCACTCAAGCTCAGAGCAAACAGGAGCACCAGGTGCAGTGCCTGGTGTCAGTATTTCTTTCTTCAGCAGAACAGCAAAAGCTTTGAGCTACGGTGGCACTTGCAGTGCTGATGCCAGAGGCAGATACTGAACTGGATGTTGTAGGACAGCCCTGAAGTTAAGAGGAATAAGAGACTCAAAACTCACCTGCCTTCCCTGAAATGCCATGCTATTTTTATCCTGAACCCTAAAACAAGGTTTGAAAGATGCACCTTCTTCCCACTGCCAAAAGCCTTCATTACTTTCTGAACAACAAAAACCTAATACTCTTGCCCATCTATTCCAAGTCATCTGTTCCCACCCAGCTGCCAAAACCTCCAGCTTTTCCTCTTGGCAACCTCTACTGGGCAGTTGCTAGTTGTCAAAAAGCTGCAGCACATCAGAAGCTTAACATTTGGGACAGCATAAAATAAACAGAATTTAAGTATTAAAATAAGTAGTTTTGCAAAATACACTTGGGAAAATGGAAAACTGCAGTCTGAAAAGAATGAATAGTAAGAAAAAGTTTCAGGTGATAGCAAATAATGTCTATTGCAAAGGATTTAAGACAAAACTCCTAGTCTTGTGCCAGCACATCTCGCCTATGTGTTATATAGTTCATTAAAAAAAAAGACAGCTAAACCCACTTTTCAGGTACAACAATAAGACATTTAATGACAGATAACCCGTGTTAAATATCTGCATGCATGTTCTTAATCCCTTGTATATACGAAGCAAATCAAGTTAACTGTACGCTCAAACAGGCTTTTGCCAAGAGCAAAAGGCAGGCACATGCATAGTCAGCAAAGATCATTTGATACACAAAGATTTGTTTTCCTGTGGTAACTTCGTCACACACCTGAGCCATCGGGTTGGTCCTCCCTAACATCGGCTGAAGGGGTCTCACCAGCCACCAGAGTCTGCAAGGGACAAGTCTATTCACTCTTGACTACATTACACAGGACTCAAGCCTCTGTTTGCAAATTTCTGCAACATACTAATGGCCTGTGCCCATTTTCCCCCTTGGCCTTAGCGCAAAGAATGAACCTTTAAGGAAATGTTTTTAGCAAAACCAGCCCATTCACTGTTATTTACGCAGAACAGCACTCTCAATGAACACTCTCCCACCACGACCCAGATGGCTTTCTCCCTGGATGTTCTCCCCAGCATTTTTCTTCAGAGCATGAAAGATGCTGAAATCAGAAGCCTCAACCAGATTCAGCAAAGATACATTTTAATGCAAAAAGTTATATGAATTTACTTAAAGGACAGAATTGCTACCTTCATATAAACACAAGCCATCTTCCTGTTGCTCTGGGGTATGATGGAACCAGGGTTATCAAAGATTTTGATCAGCCTTTAAAGCTTGAAGGATCAAAACCAATTTTGCCATAAATTAGCAATTTTCACCAGCAGAAATGGGTGGTAAAACAAATGTCTCAAACAGAAAAAAAGTCTGAACCTATAACTCTAACCAAGGAGACAAAATCAAGATTTGTTCCCAAACATAGTGATAATGAAATACATCTTATCTAGCAAATATTCTTTTAAATGGACAAGCCAAAGTTGTTCACTAAAAATCTGTGGTATTTGCGCTCCAAGCATAAAGAATTTCAGTGCACTGATTGTGAGATATTGAACAAAGGACTGCAGCTAAGCGTGACTGAATTTGATGGGCATCTAGATTTAAAAAAAGGATGAAATAAATCTGCAAACACTGAACTAGGACTTTGGACAGCTTTTGTTGTTTTTTGACTGTTTAATAAAGATAGAAAAAATGTCTGCAACCAGTCACAACAACAAAAAATAGCATCCATGTCAGCAAAGGATTAAGGATAGCCAAATCAAGAAATCAAAAATGCAGACAGCCCATTGTGCTAATATCAAAATATGATAAAACCCATGTGTGTTTGTACACCAGCACGTCCTGCGTGATACCATGCAATCCAGACAACAAGTAGCCATACAATGACCGTTTGAGAAATTATATATATGTAATATAAATGCGTTGCAAAATCTTTCTGAAGAGATCATTTATTTATATAACAACCTTGGATGGCTTTGAGTGAGCTGGATAGCGGACCTCACTGCAAACTTTTCCCCAAACTTTGTGTATTTAACCTGTTGCTGTCCAGTTTGGAAGCAGCTTTAACTTTGCATTATAAATAGCAAAAACGCACAATTAGCTTCTTCAATTGCCAGTCCTAGCTCTCACTGAAATCAAAGGATCAGGTTCAAAGCATGCCCCAGAGTGTGGTAAACTTCTCACAGGAAATGGATATGCAAAAGCAAATGCTGACGGCTGTGGAACGTACAAAGCAGAGCAATATTTTAGCTCTCGATCCTCAATTAAGATTCATCCTTACAAAGTATTGCAGTGGAGTTACACAGCAGAATTGGATTCCTTGTAATTACTCTGGATAGGATCATGAATGAAAAAGTGTCCTCTTTAGAGATGTTTCATTAACATCCAGAGAGAGCTTAACATTTCCTTCTCAGCAGCTGACACAAACGTATACACCAGTTGTGTTCTCACACTCTCACGCAACAGCATATGCATAAGCACAATTCTTCACAATTAGCTTATTAAATCAAACCTGGAGATGTGATCAATACACTCAATATATACTACATTTCATAAGTCCTGGGTTGTGAGTCATCTCTTCTGCTCTGACCAAAAAACATATTAAACAAGAGCATGAATAACACTGAATTCCTAAAACGTGCAATTCTTCATCTGGACTTCGCGTGTTCAAAGTTTTTGCACTGGGACTACTGTATCTACCCTGTACATGATGCCCATTCATTATCACATCTCATGGCTCAAAAAACCTTTTGTATGTTCCCTTTTGTATTATTTTTGGCTGTGGGGAGGAAGAGGTGGGGACCTGTCTGGGAAACAGGAAGCAGGAGGAAGGAGGGGAATGTGTTGTAGAATAAGGTCAGAACAAAAAAGAATAAAAAAGCATTTATACCATTTCTAAACAATAATAAACATATAGGACCAAAGCCTGACTCCGCCATGCAGGGAGCAGTGGGCTGTTTGGCTGAAGTTTAAACTTAACACGAGCACAGCAACCGTCCAAGCACATTTACAAAAAGCCATTTGTTGCTTTTTTCTTGTTTTTTTTTCTTTTTTTTTAATCATTTGGGCAATTTGTTATCTTACAAGAGCAAGAAGAGGCATGTGCTACTGTGATAAATATGCCAGTCTGGGCAAGGAAAAGAGAAGACAACAGACTTGAGTTTCACTGTTGCACCAAGAAAAAAACCTCTGACAAGAAACAAAGCAATGGGAAGCACAACCGGATTCTCAGCTGGGGTAAATCAGCAGAGAGCAGCCCTGATTTCATGGTTCCTGTTTACATCAGCTGAGGACCTTGCCAACACTCAAACTCCATGAAACTCTGCTCTTGATTAGCGCCATTTAACTCTGTGGCTTACGTGAAACAAAATTTGACATGTTCTTTGACGGCTGGAGATAGTTATTTTGTATTACAAATCGTGTCTACTTTATTAGGAACAATGTGACCCAAATGGAAAAATGGGAAGAATTTTAAAACACCACCAACTTCAGACAACCTGATATTTGGATTTGTTGGGGTTTTTTTGTTTTTTTGTTGGTTGTTTGTTTTTTTTTAGTGGGGTTTTTTGTTTTTTTTTTTTAGTTTGGGCAGTCTATACAGGGGTATTCACAAACTGGTTTCTGCAGCTTCTAGGCCAGAGTTTTCATCTCCTGTGCACAGAAACAACAGCCTTCCCACTGCAGGTAAACTTGCCTCTCATTCAAAAGCCAGGTGCCCTCCAAAGGATGCTCCCTTACAGCCAAGCGTGTTTTTCCATTGCTTTTCTTTTCTACACTGCTCTGCCAAGGCGCTTGTTCCAAAACTCTAGCCACCAGGGATTTTGATCAGCCTCAAATCACACAGGCAGTGCACCCGGGCTGCTACGCACCCTGATAAAAGCAGCACTATCTTCTTTTAAAGAATTTGCTAGAGCACATTGGTAAAGCCAGTATTGGCCCAATCACTCAGCAGCAACCCAGCTGCCCACAAGCATCTGTGGATAACTGTATCCCCAAAATGCATTAGAACAAACAAAGAAAGAAATCTGGCAGGGCCTTTTGTGGATATCATTAGCAACTCAAGGGGCACTGTCAGAACTGACGAGGCACTGCTCCCTCCTCGTGAAAGGACCACGAGATCAGTCTTGGGTCGGGGTGGTTTCCAGCAGGCTGTATAGCTACTGGCTGCAGCATGGCATGGGAAGCCAAGAGATTCCATTAAGAGCCCTGCCATTTATTGACTTGAGAAAGCTCGGCAGGTCAGATCACCAGCTGCTCAGAGTCAGCACACCTCTGTGAGCCAATTTACACAACCATGGCTCTCGCGCTGGCTCGCTTTCTTCAGTCTGTTGACTGTGGACACCCACCCAGTTGTTATGGATTTTAATACGCTGCAATATGAAAGTGCTATTTCAGGACAAAGTTATTAATAGCAGAGCAGCCAGAAAATAGCCTAGAAGGAATGCAATGTCTTGCATTCCTGGAAGATACAATGACTTCCCAGCAGCCAAGCAGTTAATTCAAGATGTTTCTGTGCACAAGACTGTCTTTTGTTAGAGGAGCTATCTATATGATAAGCCATCATGACATGCCTTCATAGAAATGCGCGGTATGGCTACCTGCAAGACTCCCAAGTCTGCAAAGACTACAAGGCAGAAAGGCCCAAAGATTGGTAAATTGTTACTCTAAGCAGGCTGGTGAAAAGCAGAGGCTGGGTGGTGTGATGAAGCATCAGCAGAAACAAAGGCCAGGAGAAACTCTATTCTTCCTGAAGGTGGAGGATGGGATAGGACCTGTCTGAGCCCTGCTCAGAAACTGCTCTGCCTCCAGGACCTCAGAGAGGCTCTTCTTTCCAGCCTCTCTTCCCTACGAGCACCCTCGCCTTCCCTTGTTTCTTAACGCTGCACCTCCTCAGCAACACTTTTTACTCGGGCAGGAGCCTCACAGTCAAGGCAAGTCACTGTCCCTTTCCATGCTCTCTCTTAAATCTTCTGTTTCTCCTGGCAAAATATCCCTGCAAACATATAGGAGAATACTGTGCAATACTGCCAGACCCTCAAGTTTACGTTGGCACCTTTCCTTCTAAAATTAATTGGGATGGTTCCCAAATTAATTCCAGGTACACCACCGAACACAACACTCAGCACCACCTTGCGGAGATGATACCAGATGAGAGCATCTCTCTTCTGGCAAGGCTTTCAGCATGCCATCTGCCTGCACCTACGTTGCTGAGAGGCTCTCTGTGAGGCCTTCAGCTTTCCAGCCCCATCCTTAAGTATCTTCTTTGAGTAAACCAAATGAAACTTGACATTGCGTCTTTCCCTGAGATGAAAAGACCCAAATGGTGACGCTGGGAATTGGAAGATGTCATGTTCACAGCACTGCAGCTTTACCCATTAAACTGCCATAGACAGCTCCAGCTCAATACCAAACATGCACTACAGGCCACTGCAGTCCCTCACCACTCTCCAGAAAGGAAACAAAAACCCACTTACCAACAAGGAAAAGAGGAAACATATTGTAGTCATTATAATCCCAACAGTGGACATGTTATCTGGCATATTTCCAACTCAACGTTTAAAAAATGTAGTTAGTTTACCTTAAGCATCCTATTTTCCCTGATTTCCTTTTTCCACATCTATTTAAGCCTATATAGCATCTCCTGAGATAAGCCTGCTTTTGTGGGTTGGCTGTATAATACTCCTTCCCTCTATTGTCTTTTCTGAGATGGGATGGAAGTCTCCAATGTCACAGCTTGGAAGACTGCAGCCAGGCCCTCTTGGCTCGGTTTGTGGGAAGGGGAATAGCAGGAACTGAGGAAGGACAGCCTCCCCCACTGCAGGAGGGGGTCCTCTTCCTCATGGTACAACCAATCCACCCTGTCATTTTGTTTATCATCAATACTGCTTAACTAAAGCTGTTTTTAGTAGCCCCCAAAGGCGGACTCTCTTGCCAGCAATCGTCATCCCAAACACTTCCAGACCTCTGTCACTGTGCTTTGGTACAATCCTGCAATAGCTAAACACAAACATTATGTTCCCCCAAGTACAAATTATAGCTTTCAGGAGCTGCAATTTTATTTTGGTTACGAACATATAAAGGTAACCTTTATGGTGGGAGAGGAGGAGCCGTGCAAGACACCACAAGCTGAGTGTCTGCTTTGCAGGGAACATTCCTGGGAGTACTTTGCTGCTTTGCCTCCAGCCGGCTCCGCTTCCCAAGTGGTTGCGCTTCCCAAGCAGTTGTGCTTCCCAAGTGGTTGCATGATATCAGAGCTGAAGCGAGAGACAAAATGCCTTGTGGTGGCCGGGGCTGCTGGAGGGATCTGTTTCAGTCCCAGCAGTCCAGGAACTGGGACTCAGAAAGGGAGAGAAATGCACTCAAACCATGCTGCTTTAGATATAGCTGGCACTATGGGCAGCCTATGCATTGAGGACACAATTTTCTAGGCACTACTTGTGACTCAGTTGCCACCCTGAGCCCCTGCAGAAGACAACACAGCACTTCTAAACACATGGGCTCAGCTCAGGGCACCCTAGAGGTGCTCCCACTGTCACCAGAGCAAGGTTCAGGGGTTTTCCTCCGTTTCAAATGTGTCTAACCCTTCCCTGCTCTGCAGATGTCCCATCACTACCCAGCATGGAGATCGTGACACCTGTCAAAGAAGCATGATGTCAAATTGCCCCTGCAAACCCCTGAGTGCCCTGAGGCATTTCAGTCCTCCTGTCAAGCCTGCTAATGTGTCCCTGCCCCACCACGAGTAATGGTGCATTCCTGGAAGCAAAAACTGCATTAAAAGTCTTCTTTACATGCGAGCTAAGAGCTTTCTTTGCCTCATACCATTTTTACTCATAAATATAATATCAAGGTGATCGTGTTCTCCTCAGACTACTCAGAGTGTTCTGTAAGTAAAACCTGCAATTGGAAATTTATCAGATGGAAAATAAAAGCCACATTCGGTTTCTCCCTACGCTTAAAAATGACCACGTGCACTCTCTGAAGCAGACCGATCTTTTTAACAAGGTCATGAATATCAGCCGGGGGGTGGGGAACAAAACCACCCTGCTCATGTTTTTCCTTCCATGTTGCTTTCTTACCGATGTTTTGCTCACTTTCTAAGCAAAGAGGAAGCCTCTCCTGTTCCTGTCACCCTGTGTTTATCCACATTCCAGCAGCCAGCGGCTGCTCCTCCAGGCACTCTCCAAGGGCAAACAACTGGATCGCACTACAACGCATTTTTGAACTGGAGATACGTCCAGCTCTGAGTGGGAGTAAGGTGGGAGCCCTGAGAGCAGAAATGATAGAGGCAGCGGATGATGGGACACCGGGAAATTTTTGAATGCGTCGCTCCTGCAGGCTAAGCCCAAAGCACAACACACCCTTCTCTCCGTGAAAAGACTGGAAAATGTACTTCAGGAGGCACAGCCTTAGGAGTCAGAATAAATCCTCCCAGATGTCCCTGGCGACAAAGCAGCCCAATTTGATCAATACAGCAGCATTATTAACACTGCGCTACCTTACGTGAGGATAGTTATATGTTCTTGCCTCTGCTGAGTGTGGGGGAAGGGGTGCAAACTCCTACAGCAATTCACGGGGGAAACATCTCTCTCAAAATTATTAAAATTGCACAGAGTCTCCTACCCATTTCCATGCAAGCTGTTTTTCTGGGAGAGCTCTGTTTCACGAGTGTTGATCACGCTCAGGTGGAGTCCCA
This sequence comes from Phaethon lepturus, assembly GCF_000687285.1. Classification (NCBI taxonomy): domain Eukaryota; kingdom Metazoa; phylum Chordata; class Aves; order Phaethontiformes; family Phaethontidae; genus Phaethon; species Phaethon lepturus. The sequence goes on along the minus strand of NW_010537633.1, from coordinate 17,316 downwards.
GAAATAGTGCATGCTTTATGGTTTTCTCAAAAACAAATTTTGTTTTTAACAACTTTAGGATCCCTATCTTCCCTTCTGCTTTCTTCTGCAGCCCCTTCCTTGTGGGGGCTGAGTACAGACACATAAATGTAGGTGGTTAACAACAGAAGGTAGGGCTTTATGATTAGCAAATTTTTTAAAATTATTATGAGGATTTAGGGATTGAGTTAAGTACATTTGGATTCAAGCAGAAGTAATGGTAGTAAAGGGTATAATATCACCACTGCTGCTGAGCCCCAGCCAGAGTCATGGCCTTTTCCCACGTTTGGCTCTTGACAAACAGAGTTACAGACAATCCTGGTGAGTAACTCGGGAATTGGCAAGAGAATGGAAGGGGAAGAAAAACAGTCCCAGCTAATCACCTGCTTAACCACAGCCAGCAAATCTGAGGATTTCGTAAAAACTAGGTCCTGTGTGTGCCTCGTGACGAGTTTGAAGAAGGCTGGAGAGGTACCACCCCTATGCCAGGTGACTCAGTGTGGAAGAAAACATAGCAGAGAAGCTAAAGGCTAAGTGGTAAATACTGACGGCATGTGAGGAAGGACTGACTGTAATAATAAACACAAGACTAGCAAATGGCCTTTAAAATCAGGAGAAAGACCACCTTAGCCACAAAGAGAGGTGTGTCATCCATTGCTGGAAAGAAAAACTACCACAGAAATGCTGCATCAGCACCAGCCATCTTCAGCACTCAGCTGGGACAACACGTCGTCAAAAGTGGGGAAAATGACGGACTTGCTCCTGCTCCACAGGGAAGAAATCCTGCCATGAATCCCCTCTGCCACCTCTCCACCAAAACCACTGAGACTATCAAAGCCAAACCCTGCACCAGGGAGGTGAAATGCTGCGTTTGAGCACACCAGGCCACCTCCGTACTGTGTCTGCTAAGTGTTTCTCACCAGAGAAGTGTGGTGCTGTTCCAGAGCTGCTGGCACAAAGTCCTCCCAGAAAGGGGTGCTGCAAAAAGTGTCTAGACAGACTAAAATTAAAAAAAGCAAATTATATGACACTGCCCACTGTCTCCAAACCAGGGCCAGATTCTCAGAGGTAGGAGTAAATCGCTAGCACCATAGTTGTAACTAGTGGAGTCATCTTAATTTACACTAAGCAAGGATCTGGCCCAGAAAAATATTCCTGTCAAGTTTGCAGCCAAAAATTCTCCACTAGACCACATTCCACCAGTTAAACTGCCAGGGAAGACAATTGCAGAAAGAATTTAATTAAAATGGAGATCAGGGAGCTGGTACTCGTTTCAAGCTCTGCTCTCGACTTCCTCTCTCCAACAACTGAGCGCTTGGGTGTCCCAGTTTCCCAGCCTGTAAAATGGGCACGCTACAGCTTCCCTGCTCTCTAAGGGCAATGGCTGTGAAGCATCTTACCTGTTCAAAGCCCAGCCATCAAATCAAACAGACAACTGAATGCTCTAAACTTCTGGGTCTTGGATAAAAGGGTATGTATTTTTCTCTGCTGAAACAGCTCTGTCATTGCTCTTGGAAAATCTGAGCCTTAAAAAGGCAACTTGCAAGTTTTGCTTCCAAGACTGTAGGTGTCAGGTCCTCTGACTTATCAGGGTACTGCCGAGGGTTTTTGCTGTTCCAGACTGCACCAATTTGCCGGCACAGTCCCTGGTACCGAAATAGAGGCAAGCACCGAGAGTACTGCTTTCCCACAATTTTCTCATTCATATTTTATTTCTGAACTTTGACTTTTGTACTGATTAACATCTGGATGACAGTGGATTTTCTGCATACCCCTCTGTTTTCAACTCTTCCAGGAAGTTATTAGAGGGAAGAATACACTCAGGATGTAGACCAGTGCAATCACACCATCAAGTCATAAGGCTGGTGCCACGTGGTACCTCATAGTAGCAAGTCCTTTGTTTTCACTCCTTAATTTCTGTTAAAACATTTGGCTTTTTACATGCTAGCCTACAGAATCATTAGCAACAGCACACGGTTTAGGACCTGTTTCTTTACAGTCCTCGCGTTCCACACAAAATCCCCTCACAGATACCCACAGCTTAAGAGCTTGCTGAATAAAGGGGAGAAAGATGACAGTTCCTCTTAGAAGTTTTCACAGAGGCAGAACCAAGCAAAAACCAGCAGAGCGCCACTGCCCGCAGCCAGCTGTGCACCTCATTGCTATTTGGCCAGGCCCCACTGTTTTGTTATAACCCCTGCATGGGGCGAGCAGCTTTCCCCCTGCGCAGGAAGGAAAGGGAATCGCCCATCTTCTGAAACAGGAGGAAAATATCTTCGCCGTGCGGGCAGCACAAGCTGACTCAAAGGAGCGGAGACGGTTAAAAGCAGCGCAGTGGACAAACACAGCAGGAAGGTCCAGAGCACGGGGTGACCCGCCAAGCGAACCGAAGAGCGCCTTGCAGCCCAGAGCAGCTAACGCTCCCCCGGCTCAAGCAGGCTCCTTTGCCTTACGCTAGCAGCTTGGCAAATCCCCCTTTAAGGCCGTGAGGCCAGGGTGGCAGGGAACTACCTTGCTCAAGGCCACCACAGCCACCTCACCCCGGTGGGTGGTGACAGAGGGGGGGACCCTCCAGAGGGTCGGTGGTGGGACCCTGCCACTGACCCCGCAGCATTTCAGACCGACCTGCTCCCTGCCACATTGGAGCAGGTCCCTTTGCTGAAGAGAAGGGCAGAGGTGTGCTGGGTGGGCACTGAATCTCAAGGGGCCTTTACCCTTTAACCATAATCCAGGTTAAACTCCCACCTCACACCTATCAGCCAAAAAAATAGTGGTCTTCAACTAACTAATTAACTAACCAGCACATAGATACCGTTTCCTGAACAAAGGGGAGCCACTCACAGTGACCCTGCACTTCCCAATACTAATACCACCATGTGATTTTCAACCCCACAGCTGTATTTGTGTTTTTAGGCTCTTCAAAATGCTGAGATCTTCCACGATTTCCTGTCAATAGCCAGCAGTCAGAACCAGCTACCACCAAGTTAAGTCATCGGCACCAATTTGACATCATCCCGTTTAAAGTCTGATCTGTTTCGTTAAACAAACAAAAACTTGGCATCATTTTCTTTGTTTCTGTTTACTTTGACGGATCGCAGCCCTCACTATAAAAATACGCTTAATAAAAACAAATCAGAAAACGAAGGAAACTGACAAAAAGCTTTCATTGTGAAGAAAAGCAGGGAAAAGGGCTTAAGGTGGAAATGCTAAATTTTTTTGTGATGCCAGCAGAGAGAGGCAGTATATAAAGAAAATCACACAGGGGCAGGAAATAAATCCTTGAGATAGAATTTGGAAAAAGACAAAATAATGCATGTATGGAAGAAACAGCAACACAACATGCACGCTCAATACAAAGCAGAGAACCACGTAAGGCTGAAAAGAGACCTAGGACAGATAAGACATGGGGAAGACCAGTATAGCTTCGAGGACACGTTCTTAGCATCTGATACACAGGAAAATTGGAAGGAACACAGAGATGGAAAGTATGACAAAATTGAAAGGGACATGCACATTTATTACTATTTATCATGTCTGTTCCACAGTCAGTGTTATAATCTCCAGTCAATGGGCAGGGGTCTCATTTCATATTTAGATAAAAATCCTTGAAAGAGCTGATATAGATAAGATGGGAATAAGCATCACAGACCATGCAGCTACGAACAGGGTGAACCCAAACAAAGCAATGGACTTGCTTATGGAGAAGAGAGAGGCAATGCGGGGGGGGAATTAGACTCAGGTAGGAGACAGAACAGCCTGTTAGATATTCCTCCCCTAAATTAGGTTTTAGCACATGCTTCCAAGGAAAGCAGGGCCTCAAACTAGGTGGATTTCAAATGAGACTAGAAAGCATCACCGAGGCATAAAATAAGAAACGGCACCTGGGCATAAGAATTTAATGATCTAACAGTGCTAATTTCCAAGCTTATTTGTTTCTGGACCAGAATATCATAGAATATGCTTATATCATAGAATTATAGAATAATTTGGGTTGGAAGGGACCTTTAAAGGTCATCTAGTCCAATCCTCCCTGCAATGAGCAGGGACATCTTCAACTATATCCGGTTGCACAGGTTATTGTTGCAAGATGAAGACAGTGACAGAAAATGCCTTTTCATCATGTGCACCCTGCTCTTGAACCTCATTTGCCTTCAAAATTATACAGTAAGACCCCCTTGCTGAACACAAGGTCTTGCCTGACCCTTCTCTAATCTTTGAGGCCAAGCTGCTGTCAGAATGTGGCCCCACACCCTCTCTGTGACATGGCATGGCATGGCATGGCATGGACTCACTTTTGATTTTAGTCAGTGCAGGAGGAAGCTCCCCCCCCAAACCTGACCTCAGACACATTTCCAACGTGACACACAGTACATGTGTGATGGATTCTCGAAATGAAACGTGTCTGCCCGCCCATATGTGCACCCTTCATGACTCACATTTACACTACAGCTTTTTGACATCATTAAAACAGAGCAAAAAGGTCTCAAAGAGGACTTGCAGAAGCAGATTTTAAGGTCAAAAAGGGCCATTCTGAAAATTTACTCTGAGCCCTGGACAACACAGCCCACTGAATTACACAAAGGGCTCCTTTAGACGCTCATCAACACCCACTTTCAGGTTGGTTTCCACTGCTGGATATGAAAGCCTGAGGGTAAATCAGAATGGGATCCTTCCTTCTTCCCATGTACTGAGACCGTTCAGAAACCTCTCTCATCTGTCTTAATTTCACAGATGGGTATTACTGTCCTGGGGGAAGCAATGCCCACACCAGACATCATCCTACCTTGTAGTGCTGGGGAGAGCATATCTGCACTTAGAAGCATCTTCTCATTCCCTCCCACCCCCATATTTTCTTCATTTGAAAAACCAAAGAAAACAAATCATGCTACATCCTTTGTTTTATAGAGGGCAGCTCAGGACCTCCCACTTTTTCATGGCAAGAAAATTTCTTTCCAGTACAGTTTCCATTATTTATTAGCTGAAGGTGGGGGGAGAAATGGTATTTATAGGATGCCTAAGGTCACACTCACTATAAAACAGAAATAAGCGAATATAGCTAGAGCACAACTTAGTGGCCTATTGTGCAACATTTTTAAAAATGTACTCTCTCATTATGGCACTTAAGAATATCTCCTCCCCTCAACACCAGTGGAAATACATTTATGAGAGCCATAGAGCAGCAATATTGTTTTAATCAAATCATTAAAATGGGTGTGCTGTTTTCTGCCCACATCCTGATATTTATTCCACATCCTGACAAGACCTGGGATTTGAATAGACCATTCTCCTGCAAGGTGTCAAGTGACTTCGTGGACGCTGGGCCAGTGTAAATCCGTGTATCACCACTGTGACTTTAGCAGATCTGCATCAGTTTGCATCAGCCCAGGATCTGACTCACTGACTGATCTGAAATCCCCAACGTGATGTGGGTACTATTCTTCCCGTTTACAAAGAGAAAAGGCATTCAGAACTGAATGCCAAAGGTTTTCTTGACCTTTTCCACTTAAACGTAAAGAAATGGAAAGGACACAGAAATTCCCATCTTATACCACAGCGCAACAACATCTGTCCAGAGATGCAGCTTGTTTAAAAAAAATACTGACTGAATTACAAGGCTTTGCAGCTGGTATAGCTCTCACTGCACAAAGAATCCATGTGAGACAGCCCCGTGAGGAGGAGTCTTCAACTTAGGGCATCCACCCGGTGTCCAGCTCGACAGGCACTCAAGACTGGGCAGATGAGTATTCAGCATTTTCTACAAGTCACATGTGCCGGAGGTATTTGGGAGTAAGAAACCACCCATGCCTTGCTTCCCTTGCTTTCTCTCAAATTTGTTCTTTGTAGCCTTTGTAGGGCTCTGTGCACCTACCGGTATTCTTCTCAGCACTGAGAAACTATGCTGGGAAGTCACCCGTTTCCCCAAGTCCTTCACACCAGAAAGTAACTCTGCACTGGCATTCTTCTGTTCTCCCTCAAACAACTGAGGCTTATTCATGTCGTAAACAAACCACCAAAGCCCAGAAAGCCCAAGACAAGCTAGGCACACTCAGTAAAGAGTATTTAAACTGGGTACCTTGAAATTGATTTGCCAGAATCCAAGGAAGATTAATAAAGGATTAATAAAGAACTCTCAGAAAACACAAAACTGACTTGAGTGAGCAGAAAATCGGAGCTACCTGAAGAGAGAGCATGAGCTTCGCAGCCAACTCAGAAGTGTGCTGTGGGACCAGGCTGTCCTGGAGGCATGTGAACCAAGCAGAGCAAGGCCCCTGCATTACCTTCTTTAACCTCCAAATCACCCCAGATCCTGAGGCACTGATTCATGCAAACATCTTCATCCAGGGAAGCACTGGAGACAGAGATTTCAGCCCATGTCTGGAAGGTTTCATGCAGTAATCAATGGAAGAAACAGCAAAGCTCCTCCTGACCTTAACTGTACTATCAAACACCAAAAGACTCATTCCCTCTAGAAAAAAACTCACAGATTAAACCAGACCCTTCCATTTTCAAACACTGTATACAACAATCTTTCTTTTCACTTTGAAAACAGAGGAGAGCTAAGGGATGTGCCAGTAAGAGAAGTCTACGCTGTTTTCCTGCGGTAGACAGTAGGAAGTTACCCCAGGTGACATCTACTTACCCTGAAATTCTCAAACCTGCAAGAGAAGCACCTTACAAGCTCTTTCACTGGGTCACATCAGCACTTACGGCTACCTCTTCTTCCAAGACATCGGAGACCTCCGAAACTGGAAGTGCTTCCTTCCTCTGGTCTGATCAGACAGAAACACCCCTTACTCTCACTATTTGACTGCAGCCCCACTGCCCTTTCACATGTTTCTTAAAGCCCCAGTTCTCAGAGGCTTCTGGTTACATCAGAACCACCTTTCTCAGCACCAAAACCAAGCTCCTGGTTTCCTCGATTGTGCAGGAAAGCCTACAAATATGACTTTACGCTATCCCAAAAGATCAAAACCTGAAAACAAACAGAAGGAACATGCACCTTGCTAAGCACCTGATGTACATAACCACTCAGGTGGCACAGCTTAAGAACAGCTGGGGGAGGGCTGTGACACCACCAGAGTGATCTGCGACAGCAGCATCAGATGGAGACAGAAAAGAGCTATTTTGCCCAAACTGGCTGTATTCTCACATAGGTCAGTCCAGTGCCCTTTGCTTCTCCCTTATTATTTTAAAATGCAGACAAAATTAAAAATAAAAGCAAGAGACACCAAAGTTCATCCCCATCTGATCTAGTCACTAATGAGAGAGGTTTATTTTTACTGACACCGATTTTCCTTTGAGCAGCAAATGCAGCCTCTCCACTATCCACGTGTCGGAAACAAAGCCATTTCTGGCCTGATGCTTTCCATATGAAACACCAGCTCCCATCTTTCTTCTCCCCTCTCCCTTCCTCCTTTCCGTACTTTATTACTCACACAGCAGCTGTAGTAGCTTGCAGATGAGTGGAATGTTTTCTTCGGAGCAGCATAAATTTTCCAGGCTGACAGGACAGGCCAAAAGAAAGAAAAAAAAAAAGCCCCAAACCAGGGCTATTTAGTACCTTTCATCATCTTGAAGCAGGCAGCAAGGTCTGCAGGGCTGGCACCCTTCAAACTGCTGTGCAGCCACAGGAAAACAACAAAGCCCCTGAGCTGCTCATTTCACCCTGCACCCTGGGACATGGGGCACCTCAGACCCAGCAGTAAGCTAGAGGTGCCAAGGGAGGGCGAGTGTACTGACTCCTTGCCAACAAACCAGCACGGCACCTTGCCGGCAGCAGCTGAGCAGAGGAGAAAGGAGTCATCAGCAGTTGTGAGAAGCCCAAGAAAATGTGTGATTGCACCACTCTTGTGTATCTCATGCACGAACGTCTTACCAGACCCTCGCCCAGAGGGAGAGCAGGCACCCAGATTAGAGACCAGAAGTATCCAGACATTGCTCATGGCATCACATAGGGTTGTGGCTGCTGTTCTCAAAAGGTACAAGAGAGTCACATGTTGCACAGAGTCTGGATACCTTTTCCTAGCCAAACTGCTAATAGTTGGGAAAAATTAATTGAGTTTTAGGGGTGCAAGCCCTGAAACAGAAGGCTAAAACTGACAACAAAGCTGAAGACGTTAGCCAAGCCAAGCCCCTCACACCAAAGACAGTGCCAGGCCCTCAGGAAAACTTCAAGAAAGTAGAACTGGTTGAAACAGTTCTACTAAACATTCTCAAAAAAAATTCTATTTTTGTCCTATCTAAAGTGTTTTATTGTAATATATTGGTTTTGGAGCCACCACATCATCCACTGAAATTTCACACATCCAAGATGTAATCTGGAATGGCAGATCTGAATCAAGCAAAGCAGTGACTCAAATCTGGTGACTTAGGTCACACCTAAGTGCTGTGATGTGGCCAAGGTCCATTTTGGGTGTAAAAAGCAAGCGGATAGGAGCACCTCTCACCTCTTCTACTTTTCCACCCACTGAACATTTTTCACCATGGCCTTTGCTCGCTGGAACCTTTGTTTTCCATCCAGCCCTGGTGGAGAATAAAGGCAGGCGATTAAAGGCAGTCCCCTACTTCACCCCCCCCAGCACAAAGCAATTCAGCACAATGCTGATTCCCCTCCTGGGCTGGAGTGAAGACAAGTCAGCAGAGGTTGCAAATATTTACAAACCCAAGAATCTTCCTTATGCTTGAAAGTGAACTTTGCCCATTTGAGAGTCAGGATTAAAACCAAAAGCCTAACAGCATAGCAGCATATTAGTAGTGAAAGCATTTTTAAAATATAATTTGTCATGCCGCATGCATTTTTCATCACCGCACAATCCAAACAAACAGTCATTTTCACTTTGATTTCCAGTCACTTCAGTTGCATGGGAAGAATGCTGCAGTGTGAGAGCTGCAAAGGCAGCAGGTGGGCAAGATGACCCTGTCCAAAAAAACAGAAACCCTGCTTCCAGGGCTTTTTTAATTATATAGATGGAGATACTTCCATTGATTGCAGTTTCTGTCAGAGTATGTTGGTTTACAAAGGTTCATCATGGTCAAACGTCAACCCTATGCCAACGTCCCTTTAAAACTGACCTTGGGAGGCTGCAGGTTTAAGGGCAGGATTTGTAAATCAGGACACTAATTGGAACATCTCAGAAGAGCCTCTCACAAGCCAGCATCCTTCTCCTTTGCATCCTTCTCCATCAATCACGCTGTCTCCCAAGCTCGCCTGTGTCACTGCCTACTTCTCTATCCGTTGCTGAGTAGGAGCTGTTGACCCCCATGTATGATTTAAACCCCAGCTTTGCACTGGTCCACAACGCTGGGAAATAACCAAGAGGATTAGCGCATGTGAGACATGGTCTGTAAGCACCATGTTCAAAACCGTTATGACACTTAAACAAGTATGCCTGCTGGACCTTCAGCAAGCATTAATATGCAGTCTGTGTGTAAATGACTCAGACTCCTTAGTGTATAGTGTAAAGTATACCACATGCATCTTAATAGTTCTCCAAACAATAACACATGCAATGAATACACAGTTGCAGTGAGTGGAAATGCTCTGGATTGGAAAGGATCCTTCACGTGTAAGAACAGAAAGACAGGTACCTGCTTTAAAAGGATTAAGAGCCTGAGAGCAGCCTGATATATCAGACCTGATATATAAAACCTTTTAAAGAAAAAAATTCCCATGACTTCCTGCCTGACCTTCCTACACCTAACTCCAACACCTTTAGAAAACCTAGAAAAGGGATCAAACTAGTACTATGCACAGGTTGTCTCAAAGACAACACAGACGTCCGGGAAGGGGGATTTAAGCTTATCTTTTGGATCCTTATTTTCATTTTTTCGGTGAGCCAATGTCACACTCCGTCGAGGGCTCCCTGCACAGGAGCTGTCCTGCCTGTTCAGCACCTGCCTGCTGGCGTGGCAGGATTTGGGCCGGCAGCATCGGAGGGGCTGGCCACCCGTCTCTCCACAGCCTAGCACAACCCTGCCCGAGCACCGCAAACCTGTAATATGAATCCTCGCAGCAGCCCTATGCAAATGGAAGAGCTGCCAACTCATCTTGTAACTGAAGAACTGAGAAGCAAGGTTTGGTGTCCTGATTAAATCCAAGATGTCTAACTATCTTTGAGCATAAAGGCTGAAACAATTTCTTCTAAGAAGGGAAACGAGACATGAACCCTGCTCTCACGGGCAGCCCAACCACCTGAACAGCCAGGCAGCCTTCCTCACCAGCCGCTGCCAGAGCAGGGATGGCAAATACAGCCTGGTAAACACAGCGATAGGTGAGCTTTTTCTGATCTACGTGCCTGTCTCTGTACTGCCAGCTCTCAAAATGCCACAATTGTGGCATTTTCTTAATGCTGTCAGAATCAAGTAAGTGTGGGAAATCCCAATTTTTTTTTAATTCCTGAGAATAAAAGACAATAAAAAAAGTGGCTCAGAAGAAAGGAAAGTAAAAAGAACATCAAATTAAAAAATAAAAAGTCTGTGACTTTGAAGACAATCTCAGTGTCTTGGGAACCAGGCACATGATTTTTTAACTCAAAGTGGCAATGCTGAGAAGGAGACACAACCAAGAGAGTACCAAACTCAGATACTCAAAATGTGTAGCACCTGTCAAGACTGAAGCCAATGGAAGAAAATTGGGACGGTCTCGGATACAACAGCATCAAGGTGGGGAATATACCTGTGTAACATCTGTACTCCAAATCTGTTCTCTACCCAGGAAAATTTGGGAGGAGGGGAGGCTCTTCCCCTGGCAAGTTTGTTTTGTTTCTTTGCTACAGAATCAGCTGAACTTTGAAGTTCAAGTGAATCCGATTCATCTGGACCAAGGCAGAAACAAGCATAGTACAAAGAGGACCTCTGGGGAGAAGAAATTAAACAATTCAGGTGGGTGATTTCTGCAACTTGAGCCTGAAAGACACCACAAAAATGGCCCTCCCAGCTCCTGAGTCTAGCTGGGAGTTTGGAAGTGGTGGCATCATCGTAGATGAATACGTAAAGCTATGGGCAGGAGAAGTTCCCAAGACTCCCTTGAGAGTCCAGGGAAACAGAAAGGAAAGTAAGAGGGACTCAGCACCATTCTTGAAAACATCTTTATTAACTCTCCAGAATTGAGGTTTACCATCAAAAAGGAAAACTGCCAACAATTACAATACCTGCGAATAACTTTTTATGAGGTTTTAAACACGGTGATCAAAAGCCTACAATTTTTCTTCCCCTCTGCAGAACGTAACAAACTTGACAGGAGATGAGGTGTACTATTACCCCATTACTTAATGTACTGAACACCAATGCTGCTCAGCCAGTGAGCAAGATTTATTTGTTTTATAAAGATAATTGCAATCAAGGTTGTTCATACGCAGCTACAGATTCAAACAGAAGGACCTTCCTTCTCACTTTCCTATAACATGTTTCCCAATGCAGAATGGAGAAGCAACACACTGGATTGTTTCTCAGCAGACAGTCATTTGACAAGGCTTCAAAAAATATGACAATAACCAGAAGATACCACTTGCCTCCACCCTGGAGAGCTTAAGTGTGAAATTATTGCCTGAAACTGAAGACTGTCTGCCATTTCAACATGGAATTATCACATTGCAGATTAGCTATATATCATGACTTTTATGTAGCCTACCCTAATCTATGCATTGCCTATTCAATAGGACATATGGAAACGTGGGCTTGGGGGAGAGGAGGTTTAAGCATCCCAAACAAATAAGACAAAGTATTTCCTAGCTGAGTACCCACATTTTGATTGTGCATTGCTTAAAGGTATTTACCCCATTTCAAAATCACTTGACACAAGTCACACACTTTATTTAGCTATTTTAAGACCTGTAACATGGATTGCTGGGGCTCTACAGTTTCATAATGCCCAGAAATAATCACTTATAACAACAGATTCGGTAATTAAGGAATCATGAAACAATAAAGACAGCAGTTTCAAGTTTGTCTTTCCTCTCTTTCTCCATCCCTTTCTGTAAGGTGACAGGAGCATGCTTCCAGGACATGGAGCAAGCAGAGAGCCTGCAGGTATAAACGGACCAGTGCTCAGGGTCTGAATACACTGCATTACACATGTGGCTGTTCTTGGAAGTCAACCATTTCTGCAAGTTATTCTCAAGAGGCATGATGTACTATAAGCACTTAAGAAATGTGTTACACTGTGACTGGAACCAAGATGAAATGGCAATATTAAAAGAGATGGTTTAGTTTATGTAGTAGCCAACTATGCCATTAAACTAGAACAATGGAGACGATGGGGAGGCAGGAATGTTCTCCAGTGTGATTTATTCCTTTCCAGTAGCAGTGGAAATTTTTCCTATAGGCCTGAAAATGACCCTGTCTGCCAAGCAGAAGTCAACATTAAGATGTAAGAGTTCTGCTAGATTAGTCACCTCGGGATACTCTGCTCTCACACAGCACAGGGATCTCAAAGCCCTTTGCCGGAATGGGTGGAAACTCAGCCTCTGAAGCGCCGCAAAGACCATGCCTTAGCATCATTGTTGTCAGTCACTTCAAAAAAAGGGAAACTGAGGCTTGAAGAATTGGTTAAAAATATGCAAAGAAGGCTCTACGACAAATCAAGACCAAAACAAAGGCTTCCTTGATCCTACGCTTTACAGGAAACATGCATCTTCCTCGGAAGGATCATTGTTTGCTGCAGCTCAGCGCAGCTGGGTCAGTCAAGGCAAGAGGAAATGTTACCGGGCAATGGTTATCAGGCAAACAATATAATGCCATTTCCACTTCTGCCAGCCAGTTAGGCCTGCTTGGCCTGATGACATGCATGAGAAAGGCTAGCTCTTTTACAACAAGCCAGGGTTTGGCACCTAAGCCCTGTTGATTTTATACACCTGCATCAGCTACACACACGGTGACGCTGTGCATCTATCTGCTTTTTGTGTTCCCATGCCCTGACGTGATGGGAGTTGCCATGCCAAAGGCTCCCCTATAGCCCCCACAGAATATGAAAAGAGTCCCAAAATGTCTCCTGATCAGACCCCTTCTCCACACAAGGTGAGTCCAGAGTCCTCCAAGGGGCCTATGGAGAAGGATAATAGGGATGGTTTGAAATGTTACCCCTAGAAAGAGACGTATCTGGCTACCAAAGATACCTTCTGTACACTGATGTTTTCATGACCCCCCAAATGACATTGTGAAGGCCCAGCAGAAAGAACAGACTGAAGCCGCATGTCCAGCCCTTCCCAATTGTCAGCCCTGCTCTCCCCCTCTTTGCAGCCTGGCACACTGAGAGTGCGACCATGTGCAGCTGCACGGGCCATGCTGCTCAGTCGCCTCCCTCAAAAACAGCCTCCTACCCACTTCCTTCCTCTGCAGAGTAACGAGGCGCTCTTCGGCCTCGTGCTGCCTCTCCCAGCAGCCTGGTTCCAATCTCGAGGATGCCACATCAGACAGTTACCCCCGAGCAACGGCACATGTGGCCAGAGGTGCTCCCGCTGCACCACAGCAGCCACACAGGTGCCAAAATCTCCCGCTGCCCTGGCCCTGAACTGCAGAGTCAGCTTGCAGGGACAGAGAGAAACCAGGATGGTTCAGTCAGAGCCAGGATGAAGCGCCAGGCAGAAACACACAGATACTGAGATACCAGCCAGGTGATGTACAGCGAACACCTCATTTTCCAATGCACAGAGCCCACCTCTTCCTTTAATCTGTCTCAGTGCCATGGCAGCTCAACGCTGCTGGAAGAGCTAAACAAAGACTAAACAAAGTTCTCTCTCTCCTGATGAAGTTGTGCTATGAATTACTCATTAGATCCTGACCTCCCCACTCCAAGAAAAAGCCCTCCTGACCTCAAAAGTGTTTTGTCTGAAGGAGTACACCCAAAGCTGACACAGAGAAGTTAAGCTTTTGCTACCTAAAAACCGATCCCTCCCTTCCCAACATGTTTAGTTAAAATAATGTGAAACACATCATGGATTCAGTTCCAGCTTCCACCTCAGGTATTTCCAGTTTTACAATGTAAACTATGTCCAGGATGGAGTGAGAGGGTTTTTTTGTTTGCATTTTTTCCTCCTAAAGATGAAACCTACACAAGAAATGACAATCCCTTCCTACACAAAATCTGTTTTGTTTTGTACATATTGCTGGGTTGCTCTCATTCAACTCCACTGCTAATTGTCAAAAGCACAGATACCAAACTTGCTCACATTTCTCTTGCAGTGGGAAGGAAAAAAGGGAGAGAAGATCAGCTGACTACGTGCAAGCATTTAGCAACCTGCCTGTGCTGTCAGTGCCCCCCGTGAGTGACGGGCGTTTCACAATCGGAAATATGAGCAACTGCCCCAGCTGTGTAGTCCTCAGCCAGCAGCTACAAAAGTGTGGTCCAGATTCAGGAGAAAAGGAAGACAGGACTGTGTCAACACTTTCACTCCAAGGTGTGCTCTGATTTTCAGTGAGGCAAGTGCATCTTTTATCAGAGTAGACACCATTTCTACTACTGCCAGGAGCAGGAGCTGGCACAAACTAACCTCTCCGTATCAAGCACTAGTAGCTGCTAATCACAAAACAACTGGAGCTCACAATGTGATAAGGAAGCCTGCTCTTGACCCACAAAACTACTTCCCCTCTTTTAAGACACTGAAGTAATCCCCCAGGGTGGTGCTTTGCATCTGGGAGAAGCACTGCTCTGGAGCCTCTGTGGAGATGAGGTATGGCACCAGAGTTCTTCAGGGGAGTGGAGGCAAGCCCCATTCAAGTGTTTTCAGTCAAAATTAAAGCTGCTGCTTCCCAATCCTGATGCTTCCCGCAGGGATCAGTCACTGCCCTGTCAGCTCTCTTCCCTGGGGTCTTGACTGCCGCCCAAGATTTTTAAGGGATACCTTCAGAAACACACACACATCCCTTTTCCCAATGTTGCTACGGTTTGCCTCAAATAAACAAATCCCCAAGATCTGGCTACATTCACAACTGATTCAGAAGAATGAAATTGGGGTCTCTGTGTCAGTGGGTCTGCCAAGCCTGCGTGACAGCACGCTCTGTATGGCCAGCTTCAGCTGCTCCCACCACCGATACATCTGTTTTGCTCCTCGTTGTTTGCAAGGAGAGTCCAGGCAGCACCAGGGAAATAGAAACAAATTGTAAATACAGGATGTATTATGAAACATCAGGCACTGGTTGGAGGATTTGAGGGGAAATAAGGGAAAATGCAAAAAATTATTTTAAACTTATCTTTCCAAACATATGAGGAGAATTAGTGGGTTTATCCAGGAGAGTGTGAGCTTAAATTCTGCAATAGTAACAGTGGGCTTAGGTAGGTGCATTGTACTGTATAAAACAAACTGCTGCTCTTCCACGCATAAAAGAAGGCAGCAGGAGACTGAGTATCACACACAGTACTGCCTAAAGCATGCTGGCTATGTCAACAGATTATCTCGCTTTGGACTGTCTGGACTGTTACAAATATGCAACTGAATATGCAACAGATCCAACAACAACGATGCTATGCATTTAGTTTTTTTAATGAAATTATATTAACCTCTTTGGTTTAATTAGCATGTTAAAAATATAAAAGGAAAGCAGATGTGACCATCATGGATGTGCAAGCTGAATATGAACAACAAAAAGCATCCCCTCCCCCTCAGAGGATAAAGCAAAGTTGGATCAGTCATTTTGCAAATTAAATCCTGAATGTGTTCACACTGTAGCTGTCAATAAACCTCTTGTCTGTGTACACATATGCACACAAAGCTGAAGCCACAACAATTTTACTAGGGTAAGCCTTTAAAGATCCAGCCCTGGTCCAGCTGGATGACAATGCTACAGCGTGAGTGCTCCCCTGAAGCTCTATCGTCCACATTTCTCCCCACACACACTTCTAAGGAAAAATTAAAGGAATGTCCCAAACTGTCACTAACTGGAGACCTAACACAGGCTACCCTCACGCTAGCCAAGACTAAGGTGAATGCTGGCATGATGAAATCCAGTGGCTCCGATTCTTACACCGATAGTGCGACGGGTCCGTGCGCTGCACTAGCACCACATGTCATCCCAGCCACACTCCACTATTCCTACCCGCCAGTGGATTTTTTTTCTTTTAAAGAGACACTAGTTTCCAGAATTTCGCCTGGTGTATCACCTCTGCCAGAAAACCACATCAAGAAACAGGATTGTCTCACAAGGTCCTGCCATAATGAGGAATCCTGTCCTTCCTTTTCCCTCAGTATCCCAGCTGATAACTATTTATGTAGCTATGCATTTGGGCTCATAGTTCATTTTATACAACACTTTTCTCTGTAACCTACTCTTCTCCTCGGTCTTATTTATTCACTCCACCAGTCATCGTTTTAATGCATTCGTAATACTTGATTTCCATCTTTAAAAGTATCCTAATTCTGTCTGCCTATTAACCCTACGCTGCCTCAAAACACACTGGTTTACTGGAACCAGCCTAAGGCGTCATTGTTTTAAGATACAGCAAGAAGTGCGTGTTTCTCCCCACCTTCTGGGAAAAAAAAAAGAAAAAGAAGTCACCTCCCTAGTTACAGAATTTAGCCTAAGAGCTTTTGCTAGGGCTACCCCACACCTGCCCACCCCTCAGCTCTGACTTAAGCTACGATTTTTATTGATATATACAAATTACTTGAAAATAAGAACGATCTATATATATTCCGTTTTCACCAGCTGCCAGTTGTCACCACTGGCTGGAAGTAATCAGCCTTGTTTAAAAGAACAACAACAACAAAAAAATCTACGCTCAAAAATTAAATAAAAATAGTAGTCATCATAAAAACAAAACCCTAAAGAATGCCACCGGATCTCAGGTGCTGCCGGGCGTGCTCAGAAAGGACTGAAGGCAGACAGATTTGAATGGACTGCTCAGTTTGTCATGGCAAAAAATACAGAGATTTAAAGGTCTACCCACGCGGCAAAAAAAAAAAAAACGAACCACCAGAAAAAAAAAAAAAAAACAAAAACCAACCCTGAATTAAAGAACAAAAATAAAATAAAGTCAGAAATGCAGCCCCAATGCATCGACTGTCTGCGCTTAAGAGATTTACAGGAGTAATTTAAATGATTCACCTGCTGCCAGTTTTCCTCCAAGGATGGCAAAGCTGAGAAGTAGCCGGTGTCGTGGACAAGCTGGAGTTCCTGGAATATACTATAACTAGCCAAGACATCCATGCTGCTGCTGAGCAAGACCCTTTCTTTCTGCTTTTGTGTGTGTTTGTTTGCTCGGGTGGGGGGTTGTTTTTGATCATAAAAAAAAAAAGGAGGAGGAAAATCAACCAATGATAGATCCAGCGTCCCTTTGGCTTTGTTTTGTTTCAGTCACACTTTAAA
>NW_010537632.1:928-1169 GCF_000687285.1 Phaethon lepturus | reverse complement strand
GGCTCACAGTTCGGCGACTCTCCCAAAATTCGTGATTGATAAAGGAGCTTCTTCCGGCCGGGACCTCTCCGGCCACCTCAAATTGCAGATGAGCGAGTGCCTTCCCCACAGCTTGAGCCCGCTCCTTGGGTCTCCTCCCTCCCCGAGGCCGCGGCATCGCGAGCCTGGTGAGCCACCGGCAGAAGGGCCGAGGACAAAGGCGGGAGGACAGAAGGTGTGCCACTTTGCCTTCCCGCTGCCC
>NW_010537632.1:0-791 GCF_000687285.1 Phaethon lepturus | reverse complement strand
TGTAGGGTTCAAAGAGACCTTCTATGTCAATTGTTATATTATTAGGTAAACTCCAAGAAGAAAATCTTTTAATCCACTGTGGCTAATCCAGTCCACTTTTGTTGGCCAGGACATATTCAGCATCAACAAAAGGCTCTGGCCGACGGACACCGGCATACATAATGTATTTATAACTGCGGGAGCCGGCTCAGTGGCAGAAAGAGCCGCTGCTCGGGCCAGCAGCGGGGGCCGGGGCGGAGGATTTGCCCGACTTTTATCAGTTTTATTTTCATTTCAAAGAACCCGGCTGATATTTGCGCTGCGCCACTTACCGGGGGAGCACAAAGCGGGCAGGGGTGCTCCCAGCTCTGGCCAGCCCCGAGACCCCGCCGGGACCCCACCGGGACCCTCGCTCCTCGCCTCCCCCCTTGGGGTCCGGCAGAGAGGGCTGCGAGGGCAAGTTTGCCCCGTGCCTGGTTTCGGGGTGACGGTTCCCATGGGGTCAGGCTCTGGGAGGCGGCGGCTGGGCACAGCCGAGGTGGATCCCCCCGAAAGAGCCATCCCCTGGGACCTAACCTGGGAAGGTGCCCTTGCCCTGGGGCGGGGAGTCACCTTCTCGCGGGAGATGGGAGGGAAGTGGGGTGGAAATACAGCTGCCTGCGCCGCGACGGGCCAGCGCCGCTGCGGAGGTGAGGTGGGGAGCGGCGCGTGGGTAGACCTCGTCCTCCAAAGCCGGAGAAGCGGAGACCGGAGCTGGGGAACCTGAAAAGCAAATAAAACCCAAGGGCAGCAAAGGGCGGGTGGGACGCGAG
>NW_010537631.1:3144-7179 GCF_000687285.1 Phaethon lepturus | reverse complement strand
CCGCCTGCCCGCAGCCACCCCCTGGGGACAGCCCTGTGTCTCTCCAGGACCCTCCTGTCCCCCTTGGGGACCACCCCTCCCCCATACTGCGGGGACACTCTTGTCCCCAAGTGCCAGCCCCGACAGGACATGGTGCCACTGGTGATGTCACCCCATGAGCTTTAATGGGCTGAAATGGTGCAAAAAAGTGGCAAAGCTGTAAAAAAAGAAATAAAATAAAAGCGTTGGGTCATTGGGATGGGGAGAACCTGTAAGTGACTGGGCCAAACTGGGATGACACTGCCCCCCGGGAGGTGACATGGGGTCCCACCAGTGTGGGACTGGGCCAAACTGGGATGGCACTGTCACCTGTGGGGTGACACAAGGGGACACGGGGTCCCACCAGCGCCAGACTGGGCCATACTGGCATGGCGCTGTCACCTGTGGGGTGGCACATGTGGATGTGGGGGGGTCCCACCAGTGCCAGACTGGGATGGTGCTGTCACCAATGAGGTGACACAGAGGAACATGGGGTTCCACCAGTGCCAACTGGGATGGCGCTGTCCCCTGGGAGGTGACATGGGGTCCTACCAGTCCTGGACTGGGCCAAACTGGGATGGCACTGTCACCTATGGGGTGACACATGGGGACATGAGGTCCCACCATTGACAAACTGGGATGGTACTGTCACCTATGCAGTGACATGGGGGTCTCACCAGTGCCAAATTGGGCCAAACTGGGATGGCAGTGTCATCTATGGGGTGACGCACGGAGACGTGAGGTCCCACCACTGCCAAACTGGTCCCCATTCCTGGATACACCCTACTATGACCTACGCGAAAGGTAGGTACGCATGGGCGGGTGGTTCCTGCTGCCCCACCGGTGGGTTCCGGGTACGTTGGGTCTCGGTGTCCACATTACGAGGGAGGTTACCAGCCGGCACGTGATGGACTAATTGGCTTTCCTTGATTATCCATCAAGATTTCTGTCAGGGAACGCCACATTTCCCCATGGAAGGGTTTGGATTTGTCCATCACATGAAGGTTCTCATCTTCTTAGATGTTCTCCACATCTTCTCCGGTGGTAACACCTCACCGGGTGTTAACAAAGCCCCTGGGAACATTCTAGGTGGATACTTTCCGTAGGATGAAGGTTCAAGGACAGCTTTCTACTTGTTCATTCCTAGGGCGGGAGAAAGAAGACCAAGGTCTTGAGTCATCTCGCTCCCACCATCTCCCAGATTCCCCTCCCTCAAAAGCGTGTTTTCCCACCTGGCATTTCCTGAGGAATGGGTTTTGGTTCCTCACCCTGGATGCCTGGAGGTGGTCAAAGCATCCCGCTGGTGCTGGGTCAGCACATGGACCTCTCCATAGTGGACTACCCTGCCATGAGTTCAACACTTGTATGGTCTCCCCTAATCAGCATCATCGTTTCGCCATTCGAGTTGCTTAATCAACCCCTTCCAGATTCCTCAGAGCTCGGTAGGGTTTCCAAGTCTGCAGAACTCCATGCTCAAGCCACTGTTCCTCTCCTTTTTTCTTTTTAAAAGGTGACCCATGGCATCGGGTGCAGACCAACCCGTCGGTTTAATCCTGCCGCGGTGCCTCATGGGGAAAACTTTACCCAAACTCGCTCTTTCACCTCCGGTCGTCATAAATTTCCATCCTTCAGAGGGTGATGTCACAGAGGAGAGATTGACTCAACCTATCAAGCGTCCCAAAGGACTTTCCCTTCTTTAAGTGGTTGACTTTTGGTAACTCCTCCTACCATTACTAAATCCACAGGTGGATCGCTGGTGGGTTGCTTAGAGCTTGGCCAACATTGTCTTGCTGCATGATGACACAAGTCTGTGGCCCCCCACCATTCATGGAGCCATTCAACCCCCCAATACTCAAGGTCAAAGAAAATTCTGCCACGTTTCTGCTGGTGGCCGCCCGTATCGGTCCATCTGGCCACCACAGGGGTATTTTTCCACCATGCGGTTCCATGCCCTACAGCAATAGGGCTGGAGATGGTGATCTAGTCTCTCTTCCCAAAATTTTCTTCTCCGTACATCTCCATTCCTTATCTGCCAGTTGCATTTTGTCCAATTTCCTTGCCACAGCATAACACCCACCCATATGTATACGGTCCAGACGTATATGGTCCATACACCATTTCTAAGAGCTAATACCATATCCTAGAGCTCTGCTGGTTGAGCAGAACCTTCTACTTGCTCCGTTACCACAAGTCCAGCAGCTACAGAACCAGCAGCAGATGTTCCTTGCCATCCACCCAGTGTTTTATTGAGTTTTACTGACATTTTATTGAGTTTCATTGACGTTGTATTGAGTTTTATTGACATTTTATTGAGTTTTTTATTGACTCCCATCAGTCAGATGCCATTTGGTTGGTGGGGATTGAGTTCAGGAGCATCCTGGAACATGGAGGATTCAGTGGACATTGCTGTGTGCTCCACAGCTTCAGCATCTTTATTTTCTTTGGTCAAGCCACCTGTGATGGATATACGGTCCCACCTCTCTACAGTGGTCTTAGGTGCTACATCTAAAGGCAGTGGTTTACCGCTGAGAAGAGGTTTAAGAAGAGGTATTGGCATGTGGAACGTTAAACTTCTTCCCCAAATTGAGGGCTCAGTTCCTCCCAGCCCTTTGTAAGCTGCTAGTCGGACCTCTTCAACGGTTGAGGAACTGTGTTGAACACTCTGCCATGAGTTGGAGCAGGAGGTCCTTGTTGACATTGTCCAGCCAATATCCCATCTCTCCTGCCTGGATATGCGGCAAGAGGGGCCGCGTAGGGTGGATGGGTCCCAATGACTGGACACGGATTCATATTGTCCCTTAGAAGCTCCAGGGCCCCTTTGCGTGCTCCACCACGTGGTCCATGCCCAGACTGCATTTTTCTTGAGTAAGTTACAGATTCTACTAAATCCTGGAATATATGGCCTCCAAAGTCCTAAAGTCCCTGTCACAGCACGGAACTCCTTTACTCTCCGGGCTGCGTAACTCTTGGATTTCTTGTAGGACCTCAGCAGGAGCCGTTTTTCTCCCACTTCTCCATCTGACTCCCCAAAACGTCACTTGCCGGCTGGCTCCTTCTTTCTTTCCTTCCTCTACCTCCATCAACTCTCGGTGTGTTACAATCAGCCTGTTGCACAGTTTCTGCTGAGCGTCCACCTACTAAAACATCATCGATACGTTAGTCGCCACTTGCCATTAGGTTTCTTTACTGGTCATACTGGAGAACCGGAGAGGGATGAGACTTGAGAACGTCCTTCCAGGCCTTTTATCGAGCCAGAAACAGGACGATTAACATCAGGTTAATTTGTATCGTGGAATATTAACTAGCTCGTTGTGGGGCAGAAGAGCAACGGTTGGCCACAGGTTTGCAGCTCCGCAGGTGTCCTCATCTACCGTTGATATTTGGACTCCTGAGTCATCGAGGAACGTTGCACGGTGGCAATCATTAACCGCGACTGTCATCTCAGGACTTGGATCCTCAACGGTTGGGAGCAGCGGCCGCGAGTGCTTCCGCTGAACCGAGCCCCAACCCTAGTTTTCCGTAAATTCCCGGTCTAGGTTTAGTACCGAGAGATTCGGGTCTATCTCTGAGCTCACATCCTCCGGCTCCCGTTGTTATCCTTGTAAATCCTGCAGAGTGACCTCCATCTCCTGACGCAGGTCCCAGAGGATCATCATGAGAAGTTAACGAGAACCCAGCCAGCAGAAGCTCATTAAACCTACTTGGAAGAGAACCCTTAATCCAAACACATTTCCCATCATCTCCATGAGCGTTTCCCGATTTTCCCCTTGTATTTTGCACGGAGACAGACCGTCTCTTCTTCTTTTTTTCCCCATTTATTTTAGCTGAAGTTCTCACCTGTTTTTTTATCCTGTGGGGTGCAGAGCGGTAAATCTACTAGCATACATCGAAGGACCAGAAAATAACTATATTCTTGGAAAATTTTCTTGGAAAATAACACCAATTAAGCCTGTCTTAACAGCTAAAGCTAACGATTTCTCAGCTCCAAGTTCAAAGGCTAACGGTGGAGGTTCAGCA
>NW_010537631.1:2713-3133 GCF_000687285.1 Phaethon lepturus | reverse complement strand
CAGGGGTAAGGTGGAGGTGGTTGGGTCTGGGTGTGTCCCCTGGCTTACCTTGGTGTCTCTCCACCAGATCGATTAATTGGAGACGAGTTTTGTGTCGCCACGTAGTTCAACCTTAATTACTGGTGCCAAGAGGGCAGGGAATCCCCCTCGTTATCACCCGCGGGTCTGTTCGTTTCCAGATGTCCCAACCATCATCATCCACCGCACAACGAACTTGAACCGTGTCTAAAGTCGCTTCCAACCGCCTCCTCCTGCGCCCTTCACCTTTGGGAATTATCTGGGGCCGAAGGTTTGACTTGAGCAATCTATTTTGCATTTCTCATTGCTTACACTTCACTTCCTCATTCTCCTCTTCCTTGTTTTCCTCTTCCAAGTCAGCAATCGTATCCCTCGCTGCTCCAACACAACTGCCCAGTCGCC
>NW_010537631.1:1616-2633 GCF_000687285.1 Phaethon lepturus | reverse complement strand
AGCAGGGGTAAGGTGGAGGTGGTTGGGTCTGGGTGTGTCCCCTGGCTTACCTTGGTGTCTCTCCACCAGATCGATTAATTGGAGACGAGTTTTGTGTCGCCACGTAGTTCAACCTTAATTACTGGTGCCAAGAGGGCAGGGAATCCCCCTCGTTATCACCCGCGGGTCTGTTCGTTTCCAGATGTCCCAACCATCATCATCCACCGCACAACGAACTTGAACCGTGTCTAAAGTCGCTTCCAACCGCCTCCTCCTGCGCCCTTCACCTTTGGGAATTATCTGGGGCCGAAGGTTTGACTTGAGCAATCTATTTTGCATTTCTCATTGCTTACACTTCACTTCCTCATTCTCCTCTTCCTCGTTTTCCTCTTCCAAGTCAGCAATCGTATCCCTCGCTGCTCCAACACAACTGCCCAGTCGCCCGCACGTGGCATCTCCTCCTTTTCTCCAACCTACACGAAACTTGTGACTTGCCAAATTCCTACCAAATATTACCAGGATCCGGCCAGCGGCTCTCGATCGGGGACAAATCCTGCTTGGGGTTTCCCCATCCCTCTTCCTTAAATTTTTCTCCCAGTCGTTGCCGCTCAGCATCCGGTTTTTCGGTCTTCACGGCACGGACACGCACAAATAGCTCCGCTCACACCAAAGCGGTCGCCTCGAGCAGCTCCAACGGGACGTGTCCAGGAGAGATCCCGCTTCTGACATCACTAACATGTCATGGTCCAATTGCACCTCTCAAAATACTCTGTCAATTAAACTTCAGGAGCTTGTTAAGAAATATAATGAGCAAACAAGGGCTCGATCTCCTTTGCACGGAGTAGTTTATCACCCAAATTCTCTTATTCACCGCTCAAGTCACGAGGTTTCATCACTTACAGGTCGTTAATTTGTTAATTTGCGCATCTATGAGCAAATCAAGCTGCCCAGGCGACGATGCAAGCGCTCATCCTTCCTCTGGTGCGGAGCCGGTGTCCCCAGTATCCCCCTCGTGTCCCTCCGTATCCCCCCTGGGGA
>NW_010537631.1:1091-1585 GCF_000687285.1 Phaethon lepturus | reverse complement strand
CCCCCCCCGGGGGCCCGGGGGATGGCCCTGCCATTAGCCATAAACCTGAGCAGGAGCCGAGCGACATCCTGGGAAGTGACACAAGGTGACACGTGGGTCACACCAGTGCTGGACTGGGCCAAACTGGTCCTCTCCCAGTGACTCACCCGGATACCTGGGTCCGCAGCAGGCTTGGAGGGGTCAGGAGGGGTCACCGTTGTCACTGTTGTCCCCATCGTCCCCGAGGATGGCGGCACCCAGGGCCTGCAGCTGAGTCACGAGGGAGCCCAGTGCTGCTGGGGGGACATGGAGGGACATTGGGGGACACTGGGAACATCGCGGGGGACACTGAAGAGGGGGAAGTGGGGGGACACTGAGGACATGGAGGGACATTGGGGACATGGAGGGCTACATTGGGGCAACCTTGGAGGGCTGGGGGGACACTGGGGGGAACATTGGGAGGACACAGGTGGACACTGCGGGACACTTGGGGGCTGGGGGGGACTTGGGGGGCA
>NW_010537631.1:0-961 GCF_000687285.1 Phaethon lepturus | reverse complement strand
ACGAGGGGTGACACGGGGACAGCAGCCACCCCTGTCCCCCAGTGCCCTCCCAGACCGCTGTCCCTCCCTTGTCACCCTCTCCCCACGTCCCCTGGCCGCTCCCTACGCCCCCGCCATGTCCCTCCCCAGGCCCCTCCCGTGTCCCCAAGCCACCTCACCTCGCCCCATGTCACCTTGTCCTGCATCACCTCCTCCTTTGTCACCTGGCCGTGCAACACCTCCTCAGTCACCCCCAAGGCCACCGCTGCGGGGACAGGGACAGGCCGTGGGTGGGGACATGCAGCCACCGCTCACCCCACAGGGTCACAGGGTGGCACTGGGTCCCCAGTGTGTCCCCTGGCACCTGCCGGGTGTCCCCTCCTGTCCCACCGGTGATGTCCCCTGCCCGGTGTCCTCCCCACCAAGGGTGTCCCCAACACATCCACACTCACCGCTGTGCCGGACCCTGGCCATTGTCCCCGCGAGCAGATGGGCGCTGCCTGTCACCTTGGCCACCGGGCTGGGGACAGTGTCACCGTGTCACCCCCCGGCTCCAGATGTGGTGTGACACATCAGGGTGGGGACAGTGCCACCATGGCCCCCTGGGGATCCCGAAGAGCGGGGATGGGTGTCTCCTGCCACCCATGCGGTCCCAAAGTCACTCACAGGGTCACAATGTCCTCCCCAGCGTCCCCATGCCACCCTTGGGGTGCCAATGTCACCCATGGGGTCCCCTCCCACCCTCAGGTCCCCCTGGTGTTCCTCCAAAGTGGACCCAGGCATCTGGGCCCCTCCCCCATCACTCACTCGTCCCCTGCTGCGTCCCCAGCCGGTCCAAGGCCACCGCCGGGGCCACCAGCCCTGGGGACAGGGGACAGGGTGACACTGGGGTTACCAGCCCTGGGGACAGTGCGAGTCCAGGGCCACCCGCTGTGGAGGAGGGGTGACGGTGGCACTGGGGCCACCCTGTTCCTGTCCTCAC
>NW_010537630.1:0-743 GCF_000687285.1 Phaethon lepturus | reverse complement strand
CTCTGCGCCGGCGGAAGGGGACTCGGCGAAATCGCTCGACGGCTTTACCCTTCCCGTTTCCCTCGGCTCTTCCGGCCTTCGGGTATAAGCGAGGAGAGCAAGTTAAGGCACAGATTATAAAAGTGATGGATCTACCGAAAAAGGAGAGGTTTGAAGGGTTGGAATTTACTGCCGAGCCTGGCCCAGAAATGACCCTCTTCCTCCTCCGGATTTTTCCCGTCTTGTGCAGAAAAAGGCAGCCGGTCAGCCTGGCGAGTGGAAAGCGTAGCTTTGTCATTAACGTGCGATGCCGAAACAATGATGTATGTCTGGCGATAGATCATGTTGGGTTTCCGGAGAGCGGCGCAGACGAAGGCACGAGGCTAATTCATGATGCATGAACGCATTGATCTTCCTGGCTCTGAAAATACAATGTAATGAACCCCCGCTAACACATCATTTTTATGCCACTGCACCTCACTAATATCTAATGATTTCACCTTGCTCTGAGATAAAATATAATTGTATGGGAGTTCCAGCTTTGTTCTTTAATACGGGAGTAGAGTTAACGAATTATGTTTTGCTCTGTAGCTGTCGGCAAGTTGAGACGCGCTTACTACGGAAGCCCCGCGGTTACGCGGCGAAGGCGCGCGCCGAAAACGCCGCCGGCGCGGGTTTGTGTCCGCCTTCTACTCGAGGCGTAGAAGGGCACCGGCAGGACGCCGAGGGGCCGGCGTCCGTGCTTGGGGATTTCCGGATCGCGC
>NW_010537629.1:492-10393 GCF_000687285.1 Phaethon lepturus | reverse complement strand
GGAGGATCCTGGGAACTACAGGCCTATCAGCTTGACCTCTTTACTGCAGAAGATTATGGAGAGATTCATCTTGACAGTGCTCACAGGGCATGTGCAGGACAATCAAGAAATCAGGCCCAGCCAGCACAGGTTCATGAAGGACAGGTCCTGCTTAACCAACCTGATCTGCTTCTATGACCAAGTGACCTGCCTAGTGGTTGGGGAAAACCTGTGGATGTTGTCTACCTGGACTTTAGTAAAGCCTTTGACAGCTTCTCCCACAGCATTCCCCTATAGAAGTTGGCGGCTCATGGCTTAGACCCAGGGTCCTGCACTTGGGTCACAACAGCCCCATGCAATGATACAAGCTTGGGGAAGAGTGGGTGGAAAGGTGCTCGGCAGAAAAGGACGTGGGGGTGCTGGTTGACAGCCGGCTGAACATGAGCCAGCAGTGTGCCCAGGTGGCCAAGGCGGCCAACAGCATGCTGGCCTGTATCAGAAATAGTGTGGCCAGCAGGAGTAGGGAAGTGATTGTGCCCCTGTACTCAGCACTTGTGAGGCCGCACCTTGAATCCTGTGTTTAGTTTTGGTCCCCTCACTATAAGAAGGATGCTGAGGTGCTGGAGTGTGTCCAAAGAAGGGTAACGAAGCTGGTGAGGGGTCTGGAGCACAAGTCTTATGAGGAATGTCTGAGGGAATTGGGTTGTTTAGCCTAGAGAAGAGGAGGTTGAGAGGAGACCTCACCCTTCTCTACAACTACCTGAAAGGGGGTTGTGGTGAGGTGTGTGTTGGTCTCTTCTCCCAAGTAGAAGTGATAGGACGAAGTTGCAGCAGGGGAGGTTTAGACTGGATATTATGAAAACTTTCTTTACTGAAAGAGTGGTCTAACACTGGAACAGGCTGCCCAGGGAGATGGTGGAGTCACCATCACTGGAAGTGTTCAAAAAACATGTAGACATGGGACTTTGGGACTTGGTTTAGTGGGCATGGTGGTATTAGGTTGACAGTTGGACTTGATGATCTTAAAGGT
Organism: Phaethon lepturus; assembly: GCF_000687285.1. Classification (NCBI taxonomy): domain Eukaryota; kingdom Metazoa; phylum Chordata; class Aves; order Phaethontiformes; family Phaethontidae; genus Phaethon; species Phaethon lepturus. The sequence continues at coordinate 9,384 of NW_010537629.1, read as the reverse complement.
CTTTTCCAACTTCAGTGATTCTGTGGTTCTATGAATATAATCACATTGAGAAAAACTTACACATAGCCTTCTGATGAAGGCAGAAAATAAAAGTAACACAAATAATTCCAGAGGTGAATTCATTAGATAAAACGTCAAACATCATCACCACAACTATCAATAAACTTTGGATTCTTCTACTTTTTTTTTCCTCTGCTACGTTTCTTTTTATTTTCATGTTGAGCGGTTGTTGAAAACATGTCACTACAAGAGATAAAATAATCTTTATATGAAGTTATCTTTATGACCCTTTCTTTCACTTTCTTATTTTAAAAATTATGACTTAAGGAAGCTATTCAAACTTTTACAATTTTTGTAAATGAATAGTGAAACACAAGTTTGCTATTACACATGGTTTAGCTTTTCTTAAGACTCTGAATGAATATCCTTGAGGACTCTGAGGAAATTATTTGTTCACTGAAGGGTTAGTTCACTGTCTTGTGAGAATCAGCTGTTTCCAAGCATTTTGTTGTGTGAGTACTACCAACACTCACTGATGATATTCATGTGTTTAATACTTACAATCAACCACATTCACCAAAGAGATATATTTTCATTATGTATTCTTTAACTTCATATCACCATCTTGGATTTGCTTGCCCCAGCCTTCCGTGCTCTTCAGACAGATTCTGCTTTATTTGCTGACTTGTTGTCCCTACCTTATCCTTTTCTCTTCCTTTTCCAGACAGAAAATTATCAAACTGACCCATTGCCATAATGAAATAGCAGCAATTCTCTTGATTTTCAATACAATTAACAGATATAGTAACCTGCATATAGTAACATACATAACCAGAAACATGTATGGCTCAAAATATCAAAAACTTTTAAAAAATCCATCTGTTTAAATATTACCTAATTAGGGAAAGTGCTTTGTTGCAAGTAAATTGTAATTCAATACAGACATCTTGTTTACATTTTGGATAATGACAATTCTATTGGCAATGTACGTTATCTAATCATATGATGAAAATTTATTTTGTAAGAACAGTGTTTCTTCTAGAGTAAACAGCACACCTTCAAGACATGAACATAAACCAGGGCTCTGGCCCAAAATGTTACTTGGGGATTTGAATTTATAGCATTAAATTACGATGAAAATCAATGGTTTTGAAAGAAGATGACTGCAAGAACAAGTAAAAGCATGTGGCTCCAATTTCTTTAGGATTTGCAGTTCATTATTTAAACTGAATCTTTCAAACTTGGACTAATAAACTTATATTCCAGTTTGGAACATTTTGCTTTTCAAATCTTTTAAAAAATCAAATGAATCTTTCTTCTTTGTCCTGAGATAACTATTAAAAGTATCAGTATATGAAATACTAAGTAACCTGATGGGAACACTAAAACCATTTAACAGAGGGGCAACTTTGGGATTTTGGTTTTTCATTTGCAGCCTGATAATGATAAAAGGGTGTTTTTGTTCTCTATTTACAGTGAAAAAAATATGCACTCCTTTGTTACAGGAACAGAAGAGGCTGCAAGGCTTGTTAGCAACCATCTCTTACTGTCTCGGTGCAAAATAGAGTCCTTCCACAAAAGTGGCTGGTCCTTACTGGCATTGCCAAGCACAAAAGCTCAATAAACAAGTGGAAATCATATCAGTAATCTCTGCCTCTCTTGATGCCAATGAGAAATTTCCAATTAACTCTGGTAGGTTCTGAATGTCATCTGCTGTCTTTCAGTGCACAAAAACAAGTACTGAAACACAGCCCACCAAGTGCTCATAAAGGAACATTTCCCCAAAAATCTAGTGAATGCTGGAAGAGCCTTACACGTGTGTTCAGTTCAGTGAAGTTCTTAGGACTGAATATCTTCAAGTAGTCTACACAGCCTACCACCTGACTCATTGTTGTCTCAGATCCTCACTCTTCACACAACATCATGGTAACCATATACGAGGCCTCTTCTGCTCTATATTTGAATGCCACTCAGTTAAGGAAAACATGGTGCAAGTCTGGTAGTTTTTCAGAAATAATACAAAGTGACAATTCACAAGTTATCCTCATTCATCTAATAAGCATGGCCATGTCTTCTGAATGGGAAGTAGTAACCTTCAAGGTGTCTTTCCTCTGTCTGTCCCACTATAACCCTAACATAAACTCTCCTTGCCATTCACCGTGTAACTGTAGGCCCAAGTTTAGGGTTGAGACCTGTCTGCTATCCCAGGTAAAATCCTTAAAAACACCCTTGAAACAGAGGTATCAGAAGCAAGTGATGTGCTGATGCAGGATCTGGCTACCTATAATTCACCAGTCTGTGCCAGTGTATTTCTCTCAGCACTGTTTTTCTCAGCAAACAAACCCGATTTACAATTGCATTTGATGTGTGCGTAGAATTAATAAGAAATAAAATACGCAGTCATTTAAGGGACCCTGAGGTCTTCTTTTTAAATTTCAGGGTTGATATTTAACGGGCAACTAAGACAACCAGAACTCATTTTAGAAGTGATTCTTCACTGTGAGGTCTGAGAGAAGTGTCAAACCACATTCAGATACCCTGATGTGAGCTGTAACGTTACATGGTATCTTGGCAAATCTTAGTTCTAAGCATTCAAAAAAGTCTGCAGTAAACTGTAATGCAGCTGTTCTGCAGCCCACTTCTTACACTTTTTTCTTCTTTCTCTTAATATAAGTTTCTCAATTTTTTAAAATAATTTAAACCTGAGAGTTTTTGTTTTCCAAATTAACTGCCTTCTCTGTAATCATATGTTCAGTGGGTTTTTTTCTTCACCTTTGCCTATTCCTCTCTAAAGTTCCCTTCTCATGCCTTTATTTTTACCATCTTAAGCTCTTGTCTCTCGTGCATTCTTCACTTCTGCTCTCAACGCACTAAGGTGTCTGTTTGTCTGTTCAAATTTTTGCTCCTGGAGCTGATGATTTCTATTCCAATAATCAAGTGACAGGAAGGACCTGTACCTTTTTCTTCTTCTTTATTGTTGGTTGCTGTCTGTCACAGTGCTGTGAGTCAGAAGGGGTAGCAAGGTACAAAAAGGAGAAATAGTGTGCATGCTTTTCTATTTCAAGTACATGTTTTAGTGGCCTTGACCTCACACAGTAGTCAATTCCCTTATAATTTTGACCAAAGTTGCCAAAGAATTATCACATATTTTTCAAAGTATAGGACTGAACTATGTGATGAGCAGAACTCTTATCTGCAGAGTATTGAAGATTTTCTTGTTACTGAGCAGCATTCTGGAGTTCGATTTAGAGTTGAGGGTTGTATTTTTCTGGCAACTTCTGATAACATCCCTTTCTCTGCCAGGCTGAGCTTACAGAAGAGCTTTCAAATCTCAGGAAGCTATTCTGCAGTCACTTTGTAGAATTAAAAGACACCTGCAGAGAGTGGCTCTAGTCATGGAAAAATGCTCTAGGTCAGGTGGAAAGCTGCTGCCAGCAGCAGCACAAGAACATGATTTATTACATAGAATTTAGAGTTATTACTTAAAGCTTCATTACAATCCTCAGCGTATTCTGAAAGAGTAGATTTTTTCTGGGTTATAGACTGTATGAACAAAAAGCCCAGAATAAGTAAAAAAGTGCTAACAGCACTGGATCAATATAAACTTAAAGTACAAATCCAGTTAAAGGCATTTTGTCTTTACCTTAAAGCTAGGATGAGGGCTGATTTTCCTCACTTTGTGTGAAAATTACATGAAATGCTTATCTGAATATTTATGTTTAATTGCACTATAAATGTTAGCAATTATGGCTAGCTAACACTTGATTCTGGCAGAAGTGCATTTACAGACTTTTGCCTGTAAATTTGTGTCTGCAGTCAAGTCTCAGGTTTTTAAACCCAGCCTGGCAAGTGCAAAAACCTGTAAAGAAAAGTTTTATAAATGTTTATTAAACCACTGAAATATAGCAAATATACTGTCCAAGGTTGGTCCAAAAGGTTTTGCATTTTTTGTATTTTCCAGGTCTCAGGTCTGAAATTTCATCATTATTTTAACACATAATATGTATTATCTAGCGTAAGTCTTTACGTACAATGAAAAGCCAGACTCATTTGGACAAAGCAGAGCTCTGCAGAATGGAAAACACTTTTTATTTCTAACAGCTGTAGAAGTCAAGTGAACTGGACCTTTTATGATAATTATTCTATTTACTCTTTTCTTGCGGTAACCCTTTGACAGTAATACAGCAGCCAAACAAAAAGTTGTGACTTGCTTTTAAGTATATCTTTTTTAAATAAGAGACTGGTTCAGTCTATAGCTTTAAGTAGTAGGTAGGGAAATACACAGTATCATGACTTAGTTAATAATGTTCCAGTTCTTCTTGCCCCACTATGGCAAAACCCTGGATAAAAGTACATTCATAGACCTGAGAAAGAAGTTCAAGATTTTGTTGTGTTGGGTTTACGTGACTAGGTTTTGGTAGTGGTGGGGGATGCTACAGGCCTGGCTTCTGTAAGAAGATGCCAGAAGCTTCCCCCTTGTCAGCTGGAGCCAGTTTCAGCCAGCTCCAAGATGGATCTCCTGCTGGCCAAAGCTGAGCCAATCAGTGATGTTGGTAGCACCTGTGTGACAACATATTTAAGAAAGAGTAAAAAAAAAAAAAAAAAGTTGTGCAACAGCAGCTGGGAGAAAAGTGTGAAAATGAGAGAAAGAGCCCTGCAGACACCAAAGTTAGTGAAGGAGGGAGAGGAGGTGTTCCAGAGATTCCTCTGCATCCAGTGGTGAAGACCATGGTGAGACAGGTTGTCTTCCTTCAGGAGGGGGACCCTCCACCCATGGAGGACCATGGTGCAGCAGATATCTACCCTATAGCCTGTGGAGGATACCATGCCAGAGCACGTGAATGTGCCCTGAAGAAATCTGTAACCCTGTAGAAAACCCACACTGGACCAGGCTCCTGGTAGGACCTGTATCCCTGTGGGGGACCCAGGCTGCAGAAATCTGTTCCTGAAGAGCTGCACCCTTTAGAAAGGACCCATGCTGCAGAAGTTCTTGAAGAATTGCAGACAGTGCGAAGGACCAACACTGGAGAGTTCATGAAGGACTGTATCCTGTAGGAGGGACCCCATGCTGGAGGAGAGGAAGAGCATGAGGAGGAAGGAACAGCAGAGACAATATATGCTGGACTAACCACATCCCCAGTTCCTCTTCCCCCTGTGAAACTCAGGGGAATGAGGTAGAGAAGTCAGGAGTGAAGTTGAGGCTGGGAAGAAGGGAGGAGTGGGGGAAGGTGTTTTTTAGATTTATTCTTGTATTTCATCATTCTACTCTGATTTGATTGACAATAAATTGAATAAATTTTCCCAAGTCAAGTCTGTTTTGACAGTGATGGTAATTGCTGAGTGATATCCCTGTCTTTATCTTGACCCACAAGGCTTTCATCATTTTTTCTCCCCCTGTCCTGTTGAGGAGTGATACAGTGGCTTGGTAGGCACCTGGGTGCCAAGGTGAACCCATCACAGTTGTATTTGAAAATTGCTGCCAGCTATAATGTTGTGCCAGATTTCTGCACTTGAAGGTACACCAAATTGTTATTACGACAACATGAACATCCTTAACATGTCTGTTAAGTGATCCATGTAGAAATATTGAACTATGTCATATGTAAGATACCATATATGTAATCTAAAAATTCAATAAATGGATGCTTATAATAGATTTAACCAAGAAGTATAGCTCACCACTGCACAAAAAACTCAGGGCACATTCACAATTCACCTAGAAGAGAAAATAATATCCTTCTGTTCACAGACCCTGTCCCATATGAACTAAAATTATTCTCCCTTTGGTCATTGCAATCAACATTAAGATTAGATTTTAATTCTTGGAACTATGTTGTTATTATATATATTTTAAAAAAAGGTTAAAACTGTGGATTTTAATACAGGTACACAAAATTTAAAGGAAGGCTAAAAGAGGAGGGCAGAGAAAGTCTCAGCTGTACATTAGTTAGCTCTGATTGCAACCAAAGTGCAAACATTTCTGGTATTGTCAACTGATATTTCAGTGTTTGAGAGTATCACCTATGATGGAGTTTTCCAAATTCCTTGGAATTGGAAAACTCATTCAGTATTGTCTGTGTTGTGGTTTAAGGTGCTTGCTCACTCTGACCTCCCCTAGTGGGACAGGGGAGAGAATTGTGAAAAAACTTGTGGGTTGAGATAAAAACAGTTTAATAGGACAGCAAGAGAGAAGGAAACAATGATAACAACAACAATAATACCAACAAAGGAATTTACAAGAACAAGTGATACCCAGTACAGTGATTGCTCACCACCTGGCGATTGATAGCCCGTCCCCAAGCAGCGATTTCCACCCCCCGGCCAACTCCAGTTTATGTACTGGGCAAGACGTTGTATGGTATGGAATATCTCTGTGGCCAGCCTGGGCCAGCTGTCCTGGCTGTGTCCCCTCCCAGCTCCCCGTGCACAACCAGCCTTCTTGCTGGCAGGGCAGCACGAGAAGCTGGACTGTCCTTGACTACTTAAGCAATAACTTAAAACATCAGCACCTTATCAACATTTTCTCATCCCAAATCCAAAACATAGCCTCGCACTAGCTTCTGTGAAGAAAACCAGCTCTATCTTGGCTGAAACGAGAACAGGCTGTCAATGGGAAAAAGGTCAACTATTGCTCTGAACTCGTATAAAAATACCTGCATCTTTAACTATCAACCTTATTTAGTACATGAAATGTATGTAATACTTGAGATCTTGCTTCACTGCAAGAGCTGATGTTTCAATGGTTTAGTAATTTAGAAGGCATTTATCTCTAATTCTACAAAGATTAATTTCATACAGACAACATACTTTCAGGGACTTAATATCAGTGTTGTTGATTGACCATAGCTTTAGAAGTACCTTTGTAATTCTAACATCTATGGATGTGTTCTCTGGATCTGAAAAAACTTTTAATTGTGTAGAATGAGGCTACTCTGTTTCAAATCTCTTGGGGTTTGTTTGATAATAGATTTTCTCCCATAGCACTGCTCATTATCTGTAGTCAAAACCAATGGTTTGATTATCCCCATCCTTTCAATTAGGCCTCTGCACCCATGGGGCCCGGGTAAGTTGCTGTATCGATATAAGTTAACTTTCAAGTTAGTTTTTCAGGATATCACAAAGATGGGTTGATTGGTAGAGCCTCAGTCTTAGACAGCTGCAGATTCACTCAGTCACTGAGAATGATCAAAGTTAACCACAAAATGACTCCGTAGTTAAGACCTAAAAATATATAGCAAAGTTAGAAGCCTGATTCTGTGTCAAAGCAGCACAGCTAGTTTGTATTGATCTAAGAGCCTAATGGAAGTGCTGGAGAACAATGGGAAAACATCGTGCTGAGAATATTTTGTGATTCCTATTGTGAAAGCTATATTGAATTATCAAGATAAAAAAAAATTCAGCACAAAATCTCCTTTTCTGTTCCACCTTCTATAAAAATTGTGCAGTTTTTCCTTCTAACCTCATGTTTATGACATTGTTCAAATAAGGGTGAGAACAAACATCTTTAAGTCTTGCACGTAGCCAGCAGCTCTCATGGGAGAAGCTGACGAGGCCTGGACATTGCCAGAGCAATGGTGGGAGATTTAAACGTGGTATAATGGAAACTGTCAGTTAGTCATCGAGGGGAGTTGCTCTGGAGCTGGCCTGACCTGCAGCAGATTGGCAGATCTCAGCACATAAGGGGTTTCCTGAGACAGGGAGATGCCAGGGCAGTGGAGAGACCCACCAAGAGACGGCAGCTCTTGTGAGAGACATTGATGAGGCCTGGGCCTTGCCAGAGCAATGGCGGCCAGCACCTATAGAAAGCAGCCTGGGGAATGTCAGTGACCAGGAGTGCTGCCAACAGAGCAGGCAAACAGGGCGTGACGTGGTAGTTCATGTGGAAGGGCATAGAGAGGGCATAGAGGTCCCACCAGCTCAAGAGGTGAGTTCAGGTTGTGGTCATCACCCTCTCAGGAGTAGCTCAGCTGTGGTAGCCACCTGATGGAAAGCCATGTCCTGAGCACTCACCAGAATGGATGTGGCTACCCAGGAAGAGCTCCCACAGAAACACAGAGCCATTCAGACCTCAGGCTACAGAGGGTGACAGAGCCTCTCACTGGTAACGGATGGCAGCAGGGAAAACAGCTGTGTGAGATGTGACCAGGTGAATGATCTGCTCAGCCTGGGGGAAGAGCTACAAGAGGAAGTAGAAAGATTAAGGGGCATCAGGAAGTCAGAGAAAGAGATCAACTCAAGGAGCCATGCTCTGTCTTCTCTTAGACAGAAGCTGGATCAGCCACCAGAAAAAAATCAAGATCAAGGGGGTCCTGTATCCTCCCCCTGCCAGGCTGAAGGAAGTAGCTTAAAGGGAAGGAGTGAGTCCAAGCAGGTCCATGCTCAGGACAGTAGACAATCTCTTTGCCCACCTCACCTCCCCAGGTAGGAGGCTCTGGACGTGGAAGAACAGTCCACGGATGAAGTGAACGATGGTCCAGATACACCAGAGGTGCTGCCAAGGTCAGAAAGGCCTACCCCCCTCCTCATGACCACCCCTACGAGGAAGAAAAGTTGGTTATAGTTGTAGGTAACTCGCTTCTGAGGGGAACTGAAGGTCCAATACACCAGACAGACACTCTTGTTACAGAAGTCTGCTGCCTCCCTGGATTGCGATTTAAGGACATCACTAGGAAACTTCCGGCCTTGTGTGGCCCTCAGACTATTAGCCACTACTGCTCTTCCATGTGGGTGGAGACAAAGCTGCAAAGTGTAGTCCAAGAATGATCAAAAAGAGATTTCAGGGCCTTGGGACAGTTGGTAAGGGAACCTGGAGCACAGGTTATTTTTTCCTCCCTCCTTCCAGTCGCAAGCAGCAACACAAGAAGAAAGAGATAGGTCCAGCCTGTTAATTCA
>NW_010537629.1:0-478 GCF_000687285.1 Phaethon lepturus | reverse complement strand
CCCCTGCCACAATTTCAGTTTTTTTGATAATGGGATGGCCTACATAGCACCTGGCTTGCTGGCTTCAGTTGACATTAACCTTTCTCCAAGTAGGAAGAGGGTTTTGCTTGCAAGCCAGCAGAACTTATTGACAGGGCTTTAAAGTAGACTCGAACGGGGAGGGGATAATATCAGGCTTAACCACAGCAAGCTGTGGGATGACATACCAAGGTTAGAAGGACAGGTTGCTAATGAGGGCTCTCAGCCTGTTGCACCAGAGAAAGACTTCAAGGGAAATAAAGGAGGTTCCTCTTTTAGGAAGGGTAACGTGGCCTACAGCCCAGCTGAAGTGTCTCTACACCAATGCACACAGCATAGGCAACAAAAAGCAGGAGCTGGAAGCCACCATGTTGCTAGAAATCTATGACCTGGTCTCCATCACTGAAACTTGGTGGGACAAATCCCACCACTGGAGTGCAGCTATTGATGGCTACAGGCT
>NW_010537628.1:0-14802 GCF_000687285.1 Phaethon lepturus | reverse complement strand
GAGACACCAAACACCTTAGGAATGACCAGAGAACTAAGTGGAAAATATTGTTTAAAAATTCAATTCTAATAGTAAGCGTATTATTTTTAATAAATTACTGTGAATAATACACACAGGATTTTCCAAGGCTTCACTTCACAGATTTGTCTGTGTGTGCGTGCACATATAAAATCTAATTTTAAGTTATCCTGCCTAAACAAAAACACAGTAGAGTACAGGAGAGTGCAGGCCAGCAATTGCCAGAATTCTAAAATGAATTTACTAAACCAGTCAAAGCCTTTTCTGTGTCCCTTCAAAATCTTCCAAGTGAAAGAGTACTTTAAAATTGCATGAAATGTTAAGTACTACAGATCAAAGTATGTAACAGTACTCACCAAACGCTTAGAATCCTCATTCTGTCTATAGAAAAAGAGTAACTGACGAACTAAAAGGGTTAAATTAGCTCCATTAGCAGTGGAAAAGGTTCCGCCAGACTGGGCCAAATTAGCACAGCGATCAAATTCACTTCTTTGGAGAGAGTACTTAAAAAATAAGACAGGCATCAATACATCAATAATGGTTACAAGTTAAAACAGAGATGCAAAATTTTAGAAACCTCATTTCAGTTTCCCATCTAAAGTGGCAGCAAAGTAGTAAAATGAATACAACATATTTGTTAAAGGATCAAAACATACATATAATATCATAGTTAAAGCCATAATTGCTTTCTGTAATTCAAAGAGTAGACACTGCAACAAATTTTTTGCTTTTCAAATAAAGAGTATCACATCAAACATGTTCATCTAGTTTACTCAATAAAAATAAGCGAATTTAAACAGATACAACTCTTTCCTAGAATACTCTAGTCAACAGCAGCTTAGAAAGAATATCTTTTTGACTCAAACTACTACCTTAGTGATACTGCGAAAAAAAGCTCCACTGGTGTGTGAAAGCTGTTGATACCTAACTGTTCTCAAATGCTTTGTCAGCTCAAAAAAACATTGTGTAATCCCACTGAAGTCCACTGTCACATATACGCTTTGCAGAATAAATGTTCATCTATTAAAATACTGAGGTCCAAATGAAAATGTCAAGAGGGAAAAAGAACTTGCACTTTGTGGGCACACACGATACTGAAAGAGGTGAATATTTTTCAGTGGAATTATTTATTACTAGGAAGTATCATTTTCAGCAAAACTTTTACATCTTTCTAAATAAATGAGTATTTACTTGATGTTTTCTGTCTCTGTAGCCTCTTACAAATGACTGGATTATTATTGCATTTTTCAGCCTCCGCCTTTCTTCCTGTAAAACAAACAAGAAAATCTATATCAACATTGTGGAACTGACTCTAATTTCTACAATTTTATCAAATATATTTGCATTCAGAAGGAATTTTTAAAATTAAATTTAGGCAGTAATCATCAGTAAAATAAAGTGTTTGAAGGTTTGCATGCAATACAGATAAATCAGGGAGAAAGCTTTTTATGTTTTTAAGTGTAAATGTAACATTAAGATATTGCAAAAGAATTTTTAATACTCAGTATGTAATACTACAGAAATCAAAATAAACATACTTGCATTTTATCAGACAAATAATATGAATTTGAAAAAAATGAAAAAATACGAAACTGTTGAAGAATTAGTCAAATTTAATGACACCATTTCTCTTTCTGATCAGCTAACACGGAAGACCAGCTTATTTGTTTCCACTCAAATAATATATCAGTATTATGAGGCTGGTGCAGTTTAGGTGTGTGGGAAAACAAACAAACAAACAAAAAAAATCAGTTATTTGGAGACAATACTGCTGTCAAAAGAAAAAATGAAGCTTAATGCTTTAAGTCCAGGAGAACAATACAGAAATTAATAAAAATTCTTGCTCTCTCCTTCAAACCAGACATATAAAGTGAGTCATTTGACGATGTCTTCCTCAGTAGCTAGAAAGAATAGTTAAAATCATCCCCTTGAAATGGCTTCCTTTCTGGGGAACTGAAAGCCAGCTTGCTTCAGGTACTATGGAAAGAGCACTCAGCGAGTCCCCTGACAACACCCCCAGCATACCCCATCGCAGTAAGTATCTAAGGGAAGTGGCTACTCTAATGAGGTTTCTAATAACGCCCTTATAGTTTTTTAGAGGATGAAAGAGGGAAGTAAATAAAATAGTTGCTCATGAACCTGGAGCTACAAAGCAGTGGTTGAGGAAGGGCAAGTAGGAAGATCGAGAGAAAGTTGGGGAAGCTTGCTTTGAGAAGAGAAATTTTAAACTAATCAATCCTTGAACTATGTTGAGTCCAGAATTCTGAGGGCCACCGAGCAAAACAAAACACAACACCAAAATGTTTTGAAAGTTTATGTGAATTTTCCCAAATGCATTTTAATGAAATTTATAAACTTGCAAAAACTTGATTTCTCATATATTGTGCCATAAAGACACATCCAACTTAAGAACTTAACCTGAACTGACCAAAGAAACACCAGATGAATTTGCTATCCAATGCCTAATTTTTATTAGAAACCCCAGTTCCGAAAGCAATTTCTCTGAATAAGCATGTACTTGAAAGACTCTGATTATCTCTAGAGCATGGACCAGAATCAAAATTTTGACAGGCCAATGGATATTTTTCTCTCCAAAGTATCTAACAGTAAAAGTACAAAGCATGGGGGCAAGCAGGAGAGAATTTCAATTATAGCAAGGCACTGTCTCTTCATAATCATAATGTAATGCTCAACTGAGAAGTAGGTATGTTCTCCTTTTCTCTAGATACAGGTTTTATCCTAGAATATGTAATTGTCAGTTAGTAACCTGTAACTGCAAAGGTTTTAAGTCTGAGGTCACTGCTAAGATTCTGCTACAAGCATTGTTTTAAGAGCCAGAACTGACTTTATTCTCAGGAGTCATTCATTTTGTGAGAATCACACAAAATCGTTGTGTGTATCTGTGTACATATACAGATATGAGTATATGACTGCATCAGCTTTGCAGCAGACAGAATTAAGCAACTGAATGGGTTATTTCGATACATGGCAAAAAGTTTACGAAGCACAGAAAAAGTCTTTTGCATATGTTGGTAAGGACTCACTGATCATACATTTGACTCATAACACAACATTCTGAACTAACTGGTGAAATCCGAGTAATTTCACACTTAAACTTGGTCCATAATTATACATTCAGGTTGGAAAGAAAAAAAGCACCTACTGTTCTCAGAAGCGGAGGAGCCACTGCAGAACCTGTATTTAATCTAGCCCCTTATTTTGGGGGTTTCACCAATTTTTAAGGGGCAAACAGCTCTGTTTTCTTGATTAGCATTAAAACTAGAGGAGTTACCCTTTTTTAATTATTTTTAAGACCAAAATTGTTCCAGCTCATATCAAAGGGGGAAAAAAATGACAAAATGAACATACTTGCTTTAATTCCTTATTACTAAATTTTATTTTCATATTGCCACATACATTAATGTTTTAAAGCTGGTATTTTTTCTTTCAATGCCTATTCTTCCTTTGCGTTACTGCAGACTAAATTATCCATGGCAGTAAACTTCCACCACAAACCAGGGTTAAGATTTCCTAAAGCCTCACAAATCAGCCTCGCAACTACTTCTCATTGCTCCTCAATTATCAGGTGATTTGAAAGCACTCTAGGATGCATTCAAATATCATTGTTCTGATTCTACCTCCGAGGCACACATTGGGGAAGTGAACTGCAGAAGACAATTTGCCATTTGCCGAGACCAACCCATAGTAACAGATTTACTGACAAGACAAAAAAATGCAACTTACTGTCCAAATACTTGTATTTTTTCAAAGACGACTAGATCCAATGAGCACCAAAATAAAAGGAAAAATTCCCTTTGCACTCAGTTCATGCTTAACTACCTTCTTCTAAAAAGCAAATCATTTCTGGGAAGCATCTTAAAAGCAGTCAGTGTGTCAATTCTAGTATACTGGAATGCTATGTAGAACTTACAAACTGAAAACATTCCTGAACTATGTACGACAGCAGCAGAATAAAGTACTTTGGACTGTAAATGTTACTACATCAAAGAAAAATCCCGTGTGCATGCAAATGCTTACAGTCTACTTTACCTCTCGTTTTCTCCTCTCTTCCTGAGTACGATGCAGGAGAGAAGCCTTTTCTTCCTGTAAAGATAAGATTGCATTTTCATTCAAACACATGATTCAAACCTGTTCATGATATTTAATCTAGACCTCATTTTTGGGGACTGTTCATAACATGTAATATGTAAAACACTGAGAAAAAAGTGTTAATTATTTTTCGTCCTTACAAATACATGCAATGTTGCCCTCTCAAAAGCAGGGATGGAGGGAAGCTACGTAAAAAGAAAAGGGACAGGCAAACAGCAGCCAACTATACTGATCCCCATCCTGGTTTGTGTTCTCAGCATCCAAATAATCTAGGCAAACGTCAGCCATTTACATATGGAGGAGCTGAAACATAATAGGGTCCCAATCCTATTGGGTAGTACCAAATGTTTATGGAGCGTTTTCCTTGCTTGGAGCGTACGCAAGCCACTTGCCCAGGTGCGTACAGCAAGCTGTGGCATGTTCAAAGTAGTTGCATACTGTTCCAAAGCCTCCTGCTTTTGTCTAACTTGCAAAAAGCGTCAAGCTCTTTAATTTACTTATCTGTCTCATCAAAACTTGTCTGGAAAAGATGTCAAAACAGACTTCTATACATGAATGATAGGAATTTTTTCTTTTAAAATTTTGAACTCTTCAACCGAAATTAAGGCTAGTAACTGAAACTTTCAGGACAGTGATCTCTCCAATAGAGAAAAAGAAAAGAATACGAAGTATTCATGCGGCCTCTGAAGGACAATATCATTACAACAGAAAACCTGTGCATTAGCTTTCAAACCACATATCAATACATGTAGATTACAACACAGAAACAAAGCTTGATTTGCAAGAATCTCTTACTGGATGGTTCTGTGCCATTTCCAAGAAAATATACAAAATAATTCCTTTTTGATGCAGAGCATTCAGCTCCCACTGCAGACAATGAGAGTTGATAGTACCCTGGAATCATTCCGAATCCAGTCTGAAACTACGTTTAATAAATTTACGGAAATTATTATCTTTTTTTGCTTCTAGTACACATATAGTATTAGTCTAGAGAAGTTAAGAAATAAAACACACTCAAGCTGAAAATATATCTAAATACATGAAAATAAATTTGAAGTTGGCAAACAAATGTTTATAAAATATTTAACCACATCTAAACAACTGCAACTGAATATTTTCAGTGTCTATATGCAGATACAAAAACTGAGGGCAAAACTCCTGCATTTCTTTTTTGACAGTACAGAGGAAGCAAGGTCATGATTCTCTTTGTTTCATTAGGGTAGAAAATACTTTAACACAGACCACCAAGAGAGAATGAAAAGAAAAAAACACAGATGCAAAAAAGGAATTTAAAATTGGGCTTGTATTTCAGATCATTTACTGGAGCAAGCATAAAGAAAAAAATCCCACAAGAAGGTTAACCATCTTTTCCTCTAAAGACAGGATTTATGGCCAAAGACACCACTAACTACAGCTATTGCCCTCTAAAGACAGGTTTTTTCACATGTGTTAAACACAGTATAAACAAATCATAACAAAATCTATACATAAGACAATCTATCTTCACTCAAGCAACAGGAAAGGCTCCAGGTCTGCTTGGTAACATGAGGCAAGAGATTCTGACCTTACACACACACAAAAGCCAAAATTATGTACTAAATTAAGAAATAACTGATAGATGGCTTAAAGCTTCAGGACTTTTTTAATAGATTACTTCTTTTTAACAGCTGATATCCAATTCAGTAGAGAAGTTAGTAAAATGTTTCTATTTAGAAGTGATCAGAGTGGTATCTCTTCAATGTGCTTGGAGAGTTTCATTCTGCAGGCAGCACCATGTAGACAGCATTTCTGATTAGAAGCAATGTGGCTAAGTTTGTCCTTACACTTCACAGCCGATTGAAAGAAAAAGCAAAAGAACATACAGAAAAGGGAAGACAAATGGAACATGTGAGTGGAGAAGAGAATGGTACAAAAAAAACCACCAAACATAGTAAATGCATGGGATTACTACATAAAGGAAAATAAGTGGCCAGAAGGCTTATCAGAAACAAATAATTTTAAGTATTTGGAGAGGGGGAAAATATAAAAGGGCAGTGTATCCTCACTTAGTGTACCACCAGCTTTGCCTTGATCAGGAATCAGGTCTCTCTGAAGTGAGCACTTTTTGAAAAATAACAAAATTTCATGGTTTTAGTCAATGTCAAATACTTGCTTTCAGTATTTGTAAATAAAAAACACCAACTTGTTAAAGTATAAATTACATACAGTAGAGGAGCTGTCTCAAGGCAAAGAATAAAATATTCAGGTAAGTACATCCCACCTTTAAAAATGATTACAGGTCAAATAATAACATTGTTCTTGTTCACAAGACACACATAGATCAGAAGCGTAAAGGAATGGAATCATAGCTATGAGTAAAGAATATCTTTAAGTTAAATGGAAGAAAAATATTTCTCCTTCAGAGTTATTCAACCCAACTGGAATGCACTGTCTCTCCAGAAATTAAAAAGTAACAGTAAAAACGCAATAGAAAATAAACCTGCTGTGGGAAAGACATGAAAATACCTGTGAAATAATCTTCACCTACAAAGGTCATTCTAACAAAATTATTTCTTAAAGACAGATAACTGCACAGTCATCTCTGAAATCCTCCCTGCTTTGCCTCTTAATAAAGAGAACAGTGAAAAAGAGCTTGCTGTGTGGCTGTGGCAATGACAATGGCGTTACGGTAAGTGATGTACATTTAAAGACTCCCATCCATATGGTCACGTGACTGCTGACAGCAGCAGCCGCTGTTCCACCACCCTTTCCTGCCTACCTACAGCCAGAGCTACTCACACTCCGAGGTGATCTGACAGTAACTTCCAAAGGCCACACCTAGCCCGTTCCTACTCCCCATCTTCCTCGCCTCGCTTCTGTGAGGGTCACGCTATCTTCCTCCCTCACCTGCCAGACAGGCAGACATCAGGTGTCAAGTCTACCTATCAAGGCAGGCAGACATTTTAGGGGGAATGAAGCATTAGCTTGTCTTGATTCCTTCCACCCTAACTCAAAAAGAGCGAAAAGCCATTTCCCGAATCAAACTCCCGACACTTTCTATGATGTACTCTTCTTTCTTCAGGAGCTTGACCTCCTGAAGAAATACACAATTTCACGCAACGTTTACTGCATTACTAGCGGTGCCTTTCCCGCCTGCTCCTTCCTCCAACAGAAGATATTGGTAAAGACAACCAACCTCATGCTCTAGCACGCAAGCTGCAGAACCACCAGAAGTCCAGTTTGAGAAGTTTTCTTTGCCGAATACGTGAGGCATGACACAAAGAAACAAGAAAGCAAAGAAACAGTATGTGACAGCAAAATGCAATGTGACACAGATGATGACTCAAAAGAGTAAGACAGAAGGGGGAAGAGGTGAAAACAAGGAAGCAGATGGAGGACAGTATACAGAAAGGAAAGCTTGTGACTATCATCAAAGAAACGTTAAGTAATATTTGAAATGTTAATTTATGCATCAGGATAAAACTGGTATGTACTGTGTTATTCATCACAGCAAAGTTCAAAGTCGCAAAACTGCTGTAACAGACAATTGATGAGAACAGCCGCATCCAAGTGTATCAATGCCAGTCAGTGCTTCAAAATCTCCAGTTAAATACATAAATACATGGAAAAAAGAAGTGAATTAAAACTGCTTTCTCCTCCTCATTTTGCTGTAATACACTATTTTCTTGCAAAACTATGTTTACACAACTCCTAGCCATTACATGTCCTAGACAAAGACTGAATAATATAAACACACACATTAATTGTTTCTTTTTGTCCTGCATTTTAACACTTTGCATTGAGAGTGATAATAAACTTTCAGCCCTCTTGGCTCAAAATTCAGGTTCAGAAAAAAAAGTATACATAATTAATTTCTGCCAAATACTTCTAGTATTCGTTGACTCTTAAAATGTGAAATTGAACACTCCTGGACAGTAATGTTAATCAAGCTATCAAAGCTCCACACAAGTAAACTTGAAACCTAAATATGCTAGATGCAAAGGTGAAACCAAGTAATTATTTTCAGGTACTGTCTAAACAGCGAGTATATTGAAAAAATACATTGATGCAAAAAATTAAATATTATTAATAAATGTTCGAGATTTATTTGTAAACCCCAGGGATTTATTTTCTTTCTTCAGTTGAGAATGCTATTCTATATAACATTACAATAGATCATGCAAAGTACAAGGCGTGACTTTTAGGATATTTTCATGGAAAAACAAATAAGCACTTGATCTTTTAACTTTTGGGGACAATTATAAAACCTTATATGGTTTTCATCTACAAAAGCCAGGCATTTGCATTTTTTTCTTTCCTTAAAATAAGGAACATGACTTTTCAGCTGAATTCAGCTTGAGCCACATAAAAATGAATAACAACTCCCAAAGCAAATGAAGTGACCTAAGCAATTTATAGAATAAAATTCCTCTCAACACCACTACTTAATAAGTCCAACAAATAAAAGGAAGATTTTGTAGCACTTATTTGTAGAGAACACAGGTGGACACTGGGAGATGTCCCCCTCCAATGTGGTTCTCAATGATGTTTCTAGTTCCTAACATTTATTTTAGACAAGGTAAACACCACTTCAATTGGGGGGGGAGGGGGAGGGGGGAAGAAAAAAATTTCTGTTAAAGAAATTAGTACTTTAGAAGACTTCACAATGTCTTGAACTAAACCTCAATAATTCAAATTCCATTGGACATGCAGCCTGAGTAAACCATGTTCAGCAGCTTGAAAAATTCTGCTTTAAAACAGTTTGTGACTCTTCATATCTCTGATTATTCATATCACAATTAAGTTTATTTGTAGAGAAGACCATCTTCTAGAAGAAGGTAGTTTAAAGCATTTGGCCAGCAAAAGCCTGGCCTCACTGAAATCAATGTCACAGTGCTTGCTACAAAACATCTCAGCTTTTTAGTTCAAATTTTACTGTAAGATGTAGGGAGTACCTGGAACCACTTTTATCACAGTGCTAAAAAGCCACACACTGTAGAACCAGGACTTGACTGGAGGCTCTAGAGGCCAAATGAAATGCAAACAAGTTGCTTTTAAATTCACTCTCAGTTTGTCTCTATTATGACTTTTAGGATGTATATTGTACACATCACTGTAGTTCACTGGCTTTTCATTGTCTCAGAAACAAGCAGGAGAAAAATATAAAAGCAGAAATTTTTGTTTTGAATTTGAGAAAACAGAACATAACTCAAAATAACAGTATAATCACTGCTGTCAGCTAACTACAACTCCACCCTCTGCAGCTTCATTTCAAATGAGGAGAATTTTAAATGTCACTGAGAGGGAAAAATCCACAAGAATCTAGTATGCATCAATTATATAGTTTCCTACTGACAGACAGTCATTATTTTACAACATAATGGTCTCATCGTATTTCCACACCAGAGATCTGAAATTCAGAGTATTTCAAGACTTAGACTTTGACATTTCAATGTTTTGGACAAAACACAGTTCTGATTCAGAATGAGGTATGTATACAATCATAGAACAGTTTGGGTTGGAAGGGACCTTTTAAGGCCATGTAGTCCAACCACCCTGCAATCAGCAGGGACATCTACAACTAGATCAGGTTGCTCAGAGCCCCATCCAACCTGACCTGGAATGTTTCCAGGGATGGGGCATCTACCACCTCTCCAGGCAATCTGTGCCAGGGTTTCACTAGCATCATTGTCAAAAATTTCTTCCATAGATCTAGTCTAAATCTACCCTCTTTTAGTGCAAAACCATTACCCCTTGTCCTATTGCAACAGGCCCTGCTAAAAAGTCTGTCCACACCTTTCTTAGAAGCCCCCTTTAAGTACTGGAAGGCTGCAAAAAGGTCTCCCTGGAGCCTTCTCTTTTCCAGGCTGAACAACCCCAGCTCTCTCAGCTGTTCCATCCCTCTGAGCATTTTTGTGGCCTCCTCTGGACCCTTTCCAAGAGGTCCATGTCTTTCCTGTGCTGAGGGCTCCAGAGCTGGACGCAGGAGTCCAGGTGGGGTCTCACCAGAGCAGAGGCACAGAATCCCGTCCCTCAACCTGCTGGCCATGCTGCTTTGGTGCAGCCCAGGATACGGTTGGTCTTCTGGGCTGCGAGTGCACATTGTCGGCTCCTGTCCAGCTTTTCATCCACCAGTACCCCCAAGTCCTTCTCAGCAGGGCTGCTCTCCAACCTTTCAGCCCCCAGTGTACTTGCATAAGGATCTACACCATGTGTATTATGGGACAAAGGTCTCATGGAGCAAAGCAGTGCAATTCCTTCCCACCATTTAAAAATAAACTGTAAGTTTGTAATTGTAATCTAGAAATCCTGTACTATAAATCCCTAGCATAATTTCATTTCCATTGCGGCCTAGTGTAGGTTCAGATAAGATAAAAGAAAATAGTAATTCTTCCTTCCTGAAATTATTAACAACTTTCCTCAATCAATCAGTAAGAGAGAAACAAAACTATTTTTTAAATCTGTATCATCATTGCTTAAATCCTACAGACATCTATCCCCATAAGCAATCTCAAATTGTGCAGCTCTCGCCATACACTGGCAATCTCACAGCCTACTGTTTTTAAATAATTAATTTTTATTCCACAAGAAGCTACTCCATGCATTGAATACAGACAACAAAGAGCAAACAAGGTGCTTCTGGAGTTCTACTTCTGCACTTCAGCTGAGAGCTGGGTCAAAAAGTATACAGGAATCTAACACATAATGTTATGCTATTAACTTAAGAAAGCATATCAGTAGCTACTGAAATAAAATATAAACAGATGTCATAAATTGAAGATCTGATTATTTAAAGCATCCATATTAAGAGAATTAAAGAAGTTTAAGAGACTTTTTAAAATACAGATAGAGTCATCACTATTTGTTCATTAGTAATTTTCCATGTCTTCCACAAAAACAAAACGCAAAAAGAAACTCAGTGAAGTTGGTTTCACTTTCACGACAGTGCTAACTCACCTGTATTACAAATTCCTGAAAAGGAAGATTTTTTTAAAAACATCTCATATTATCATTTTAATATATTCTATTTTAAACATTCTTTGGATTTATGAAACCATGTTTTAGATAGCTCAAGTGATACTGTAGATTTGACTTAATATTCTTTTAACCATTTTTCCTGTTAAAGGCTTACAAGATGTCATTAATACATTTCACAACCTAAGCGAATAATGTGGAGGTACAGAGCCCCCTGTACATCTCCGCACAGGCATGGGGATCCCCCTGCATGGATGTACTAAAGGACTGATACCTCGCATTTTTCTTAATGCTGGTAAAATTAGTACAGGAGCACTAGGACTGACCTTACCAAATCAAGCTGACGTGGTTAAACAGATTCTGCACTATGCCACCAAGAGTCCAACTTCATGATAAAATTAGTGAAACCTGCCAGCCATCACCAGAAGGCCTGGTGACACTCCAGCCTGAAGAGAAATGTTCACTACACCAGACACAAAGGACGGGGTGGGAACACCCAGGTCAAGAACCATCTGTTTCAGTCCACTGCACAGTTAGATTGGGCTAGCTCAATCTGAACTGCACCCCAACCCAACTCTTCAGACACACCTCTCTTCCAGCCTAACACACCACAGAAATTCTGCAGCCACAGCCTTTTAGGCAACCATTATTGTCCTGTAGAAAAAGGCCATGAGTAATTCAAGATGTTCCCATATTGAACTTCATTTGCAGAGACTATTTGATTTCAGAAGTGAAAAAAAAAAGTTTTGCCACTTTTAATTAAAACTAAATCTGAAAATAATGTTTTAAGAGCCTCATAAAGCAGGCAATCATGTTTTTACGGTGACAATAAACACCCGCAAAAAAAAAAAAAACCACACAAAAATTAACTTATCACATTGTAAATAAAGCACAGTATCTATATCCTCACACAAATATACAACTAATACAAATAGTCCAAATGAATCAGCAGATTTCTTAAAGTAGATACAGAGGGAAAATCCAAACACTGACAATACTACCTGTATTTTTACACGTATGTACAATGCCATATTAAAATGTTACAATAATGTTCTAAAGGATT
The DNA here is from genome assembly GCF_000687285.1 of Phaethon lepturus. Taxonomy (NCBI): domain Eukaryota; kingdom Metazoa; phylum Chordata; class Aves; order Phaethontiformes; family Phaethontidae; genus Phaethon; species Phaethon lepturus. Next base: position 2,657 of record NW_010537628.1, on the reverse strand, counting down.
GGTCAACAAGGATAATTGTTTCGAGAACGTTAATTTTGCACCCAGGATTTTAACAAGAACAAAGACTACTTTTTTGGCAAAAGGTTTGGTTGGATTGAAGGGTCTCCCTACAGCATCCACACAATTCAGACCATCATAACGCACATGAACGTAAGATCAAACAGTGTAAAAACAAACCTGAAGCGCTCTACTTTTTTAATTCAAAAATGCCGTGAAAGTTAGTGGTGAGAAAGCACAGTACCTTTCTAACTGCCATAATGCCACAAGTCCCCAGTTACATTTCCATATTTGTGCCTGCACTGATAGGACCCCTCATGAGGCCTAAGGAAACATCACAGACGTATGTGGCAATGTAAGACAGGGTATCAGCACATGTGACCCGTGACCAACAAGGGTAGTTTGCAGCTACAGTTATCTTAGCAAAACAACTCTTTTAATAATCAGGTTTGCTGATGGTTTATTTTGGTGTAGCCGTATCCACATCAGGAAGACTCTGCTAGCATCTTTAGCATTGACTAGCTCCTCAAACTGGAGTCACTGCTTTCATACTAGGAGGGTTTTGCTAACGTAGCTATACAGGTGCAACAACATTTGGGACACTTCCCCAAACTGGGTAGAGAGTTATTCTTAGCACTAAGCAGCCTGCGTACAGATTCTACCAGTATTTGTGAGTTGTGCTATATTCCACCAAAGGAATCAAAGCAGGCAGCACTAAGCATCCAGCCAACTAATAACAGCATGGCAGAGGTACAGCGATGGAACTGTACACTGCATCTTTCTAAATTATACATGTTTGGCAGGACAAGGGGGTTTGTCAAAGAACTTTCCCCCTCCCGCCCCCGTACACAAAAAGCTAAAAGCAAGTATTTTACAATTCAGCCTTCTGTAAAACCAAAGCCTATAGGTATGAGAAACATGATCATAAGGAGCCTGTGACGTAACGAGAAGCTCGTGGAAGCCATGTAAACACTTGCCACAGCAATCTCTGCTGTAGTACATTTACATAAAAGCTCAGGTAAACCACATTTTTAGAAGTAATTCTTAGTATTGCTTAAATAAAACCCTTTCATTAGTACTGTACACAGTTTCTGAAAATAAGCAGCTATTTCAAGGGCATTCTACAACATCCATATAACCATGATATCCAAAGCTGCAGCTAACTGATTTGCACTGGTGTAGCACAAACAGTGTGCCAATGTGTACCAATGTAAAATAACAAAATCTGTGGATGAGTCGGTATCAACCTGACCATGAATTACAACCTCTGTACTGGACAGAGTGGTTATGCACCCATTTCAGTTTCCACTTCCTTTACCTTTTCATATTTCCCCTTGGAAATTTATACCTGTATAACATTAATAAATTTCTCCCATATAATTAGAACATAGAATTCTGCTGAATTTTCAGGAAAAATCAGTAAGGTGTAAAAGAAGCTATTAGGACAGTTGTTTACTTCTGTAGAAAGAAACATGTTCTGCAAGTAACACTATTAGCCAGTCACTGCCAAAAGTTGCACAGTACCTGAAGGGTAGAGCTGAGGACCAGGGCATGTTCTGCCAATTCCTACTTAACTGGGGAATATTTATGCTATTTTAGGCTCGTGTAATGCCATTGTATGTGGTCTAATTAACAGAATTGCTGTAAGATAAACAGAAGATGATTCAGAGGAAAAGCTGCACAATTTAAATGCAGTTCTGTTACTCATCGTTTAATAAATTATGTAAGGGAATACACCAAAATGCAAACTTCATTGTGATTTTAGTATCACATAGTGCAGTATTTTAGTTCAGTTTCCTAATCATACTACCAACTCTTAAAAGTTTCAGAGAAACAAACCTGCTTACAGTGTACAATCACAAAAACTTATTTTTGCCCCCGTTGAGATTCAAAATTACTAATGAAAACACTCAATAGCTTCCCACATAATCCCGTCCAATGAGAAGGTGAAGAATCAGTATTTTAGCAGTGGAATTAAAGCGGCCCTTACAAATCAGGCTGCTTCTAAAATCACTTTGTCCTTTCTCTTGTTCTTCGGTAGTTCTATGCCCGTCAGTGCTCGACTAAACATTTGACTACCCTGTCCGATCAGCAAGACCCAAGTAAACCATTTCGCTTCTTTTCCATCAATAAATACAAGGAGACTCAATAGTCTGGTACAGCAGACAATTAACTGCGACTCAGCCTGCACAGGACAAATTGATTGAACGTAAACTTGACAGAGAAAAACTAAACCTGCGACCCGGCAACCCCCCCTCACGTGGATCAGCCTCCCCCAGCCATCTGCATCGATCGCGAGCGGTGTAAGGCTGCTCCCACCCCCCATCTCTCCAGCGAGGCGAGCCCACGCAAAACCTTCCCGTGGGAGAGAAGCGACAAGGGGTCTCCGAGTCCTTCCCTCCTTCACCCCGGGAGCCTTTTTTTTTCCCCAGCCCCAACAAACCGCGCGGCTTGCAGGGCGACGAGCTGCGGAGACATTTCCTCGCTTCCCACAATTCTTACTACGCTACGAGCCTGGGAGGGGGTGTGTGGCCTGATTAAAAAAAAAACAAACCCCAACAAACAAACAACACAAAACCAGGGAGATCAGAGACAAACACATCATCAGAAGGGGAGGATTTTCTCCCCCCTCTATTCAACCTTAGTCATAGTTTCTCCCA
>NW_010537627.1:2412-3116 GCF_000687285.1 Phaethon lepturus | reverse complement strand
GGGCTGGGGCGGGCAGGCCAGGCACGGTCCCCAGCCCTGGGGAGGCCAGACATGAACTCAGCCTCTCCGAGCAGAGAGAGATGACGTGATGCTGGGAGGTCACCCGGGGCCGGGAAGCCGTCCCAGCCCGGCGCTCGGGGCTCTCCCGCTCACCCACCTCCGTCCCCTCCGGCCGGCGGGAGGGAACGGGGAGAGATGCTTCCCGAGGCGGCTCCTGCTCCGGCCCTTCCCCCAGGGAAGCCGGTGTTTTCAGCTTTATCAGCTCACCGCAGCTTCGTACCCGGTCTCGGAGAGGAGAGAAAGGCTTTTCCCAGTGGCTCCTTATCGAGGCGCTGAGCCCCGGACGCTGCTTTGTTTCAGGTCACGTTGCAAAATTAAAGAGGGAAATGGCATTTGGGGGAAGAATTGCAAATTCCTGGAAGATTATCTGAGTGTGGCAGCTGCCCCCAGCGCGGGGCCAGGACCGAGCATGGAGTGGGAATCCCAGGAGGGGACAAACCCAAGAGCATCCCTCCATAGGTGAGCCCCCAGAGCCCACCCGGCTGTGCCCTCGCAGCCGCCACGGCTGGCTGCATCCTGAACGGGGAGAAACGTACTATGTTTTTGCAGATGTCTCAGCCCTGGGCTTCTCCCGGGCACTGGGAGGATACTGGGAGGACACCGGCTGCAGGTGGGAACGGCGGCAGGGAGGAGCCGAGCGAGGC
>NW_010537627.1:1224-2368 GCF_000687285.1 Phaethon lepturus | reverse complement strand
GAGCGGGGCCCCCGCGCCGGCCGCTTCCTCGAGAGCGGCCGCTGCTTTTGCTTTTGTGCAATAAAACGCACGGGGTTACCGAAGGGCCAAGCGTGGGACAGCAGGAACCTGTTGCCACCTCCTGCCTGTCCCCAGTGCCAGGGCAGGAGACCCAGGAGGTGACATGGAAGGGGACAGCCGGGTGCAGAAGGATGGTGACCTCCAGGGATGACAGCGGCATCACGAGGGACATGCGGCCTCCCCCCAGCAGCCAGAGCTCATCTCCCCTGCCCGGGACACCTCCGGCTCGCAGGTGCCACACCAAAGGCCACTTCATCACCCCATCCCGCCTGTCCCGCCCCACTGCTCACCTCACCAGGAAGAGCAAAGACCTGATGCTCTTGTGACACCTAACGGCAGTTACTGTTATCAGACTGAGCGCTCTCCTTGGAAGGCTCAGCTTGCCACGGAGCCGCAGATGGAGGGATGCTCTGGTACCCAGCCCAGGCTTGCGCTGCTGAGCTCAGACGGGGCTGCCAGAGGGGTTTGGGAGATGGAGATATCAGCCCTGGGAAAGACAAGCCCAGGAGCTGGTTTTATCTCTGTTCCTTACGGAAACGCAGGCTGTGACTGTGCTGGTTGTCCTCTCGCCTCCTCACGGGGACTTCCGAACCTGCTGGCCACCTCCAAACCCAAACGGAGCGGTGCCTGCAGAGCTGAGAAGAACCAGGCAGGTGCACAGAGAGGAGAAACCTCGACTTTTGCTCTTCAATCCTCCCCCGACATGAAGGGAAAGGCAGGAGCCTGCCCACAACCACAGCATCAGACATCAGAGAATCCACACCAAAGCACCACAGAGCAGCCCCGGCTCCCCAAATCCTGCTGCCAGCAGAACGCCCTGATAAACCCAGCCTTGTCCCCGGGGAGGAGGATATGTTCCCTCACACCACAGCACCAAAACCTCGGCCGAGGGCTTGCCACGAGGTTGCATCACCTGCCTTGGAAAACACGCGGACTGGCCCCGAACCCTTTTGGTGACCCAGGACCACCGAGCCCAGCCCCTGCAGCCTCCTGTGCCAGGACACATCCCTCATTCTCCTATTTGCTCAGAGCCGACGGCAGCACCCCGGCCTCTTTCCAAACCCACCCGTGGGGATGGGCTCGT
>NW_010537627.1:628-1040 GCF_000687285.1 Phaethon lepturus | reverse complement strand
CTAAGGGTCTGCAAGGCCCTTGCCCCCACCCCACACATGGGGGGGCGGTTCTGGGTGCAAAGGATGTGGGTGATGCAGGGGGAGGCAGCAGCGCAGGACGGGGTTTGGGGGATTTAGCTACCAAACCACACACCACGCTCACCGCTACTTCTGTTCCTGGGAAAAGAAGTGACAGGGGACACAGCACAGACACGAGCAGCACCCATGGGTGGCCCCAGGCAGCGCTGCAGGAGGGATGGGGAAACTGAGGCACAGAGCAGGTACGTGGGCTGCCCATGGAGGACACCGGCCGGTGTCACTGCAGCTCTTGGAAGGAAACGCAGGTACTGAAGGAAGGAGCCAAACCCAGGAGCTGACCCTGGAGCTGGGAATGCATCCTCTGGGCTGGAGCGGTCTCCGGTGGACACAGCCC
>NW_010537627.1:0-360 GCF_000687285.1 Phaethon lepturus | reverse complement strand
TGTTCAATTGATCCTCGCCTTTCCCATCACTCGCTGCTCATTAATAGTCCCCAAAGCAGCTGCTCCCCCCCCTCCAGCTCCTCCCGGCCTCGCCGGCTCGACCTGCGATGCCGGAGGCTTTCGCAGGGGTTTGCCGGCGGACCCGGGCATCGCTTCAGGGCTCTGTTTTCTAATAAGCAAGATGGTTTGGTTTTTTTTTCCCCCTCCCCAAAACGTGGCCAAACCTGAATAAGAGCAGGGGAAGGGCACGCCTGGGTATCACCCGGGTCGATCGGAGCGATGCAAGCTGCTTATCCGGGATGAGGGAGAGAAATTTGGGGTGAAGCGGAGGAGGCGGCTGCTCTGCTGGGCTGAGCCGAG
>NW_010537626.1:22590-23402 GCF_000687285.1 Phaethon lepturus | reverse complement strand
GTCTTGGCCGTAGCCGGAGCGCTGTTGTCCTGCTCCGTCTGTCGGTTATGCCCCCGCACTGAGGAGTGTCCTGTGCCCCCGAGACTGCGAGAGGTTCCTACCTAGACCCAGGGCACTTCCTGTAGACAAACTGCAGAGGTGGGAGAGGGTCGCTAGGACTCGGTGGGGGTCGTCCGGGTTTTTGCGCTGGTGCCTGGGTCCTGTTGCGGGTGACTGGGAAATCAGGTGAGGAGATGGGCCTCACCCCTCTTGTGAGTGCCACTTGGGAGGTGATAATTTTGATCTGCAAGCCATGTTTTAAATGTGCTCAGGATCCAAAGAGTGAGTCTTTGAATCCAAAGCAAGGTTCTAGTCAATGCATCTCTCAGGTGCCGATCTCAAAGAAAGGTGGAGTTCAGCAAAACGATGAGACTATCTGAAGTGCCTGTTACTAGTTCCTATGTTCAGTTGAGGTATGCAGTTAAAAATCGGTATCTACTGATTTTACTGTGGTTATAAATAGTTTCCACTGGTATATGAAGCAAAAACAAAACCTTAAATTCCAAAATCAAATCATCAGCTACAATGCATGGACGGCAAGTCGTTAAAGATTAAATAAAGGTGTCAGTTTTATGACAGTCAAAAATACATTTTAAATCTTTAGTTTTCCCCCTAGTGCAGTAAGTATCGTAGTTCAAAACAGGGGTGGGAGGCTTAACATAAATGCTTTGGAAGACATATGTAATATTAATATACACAAAAATGAAGGTGATGAGTTTTCCTGCTGGAAAAATACACCATTAATAATACAACATATTATTTTTAATTTACTA
>NW_010537626.1:876-22559 GCF_000687285.1 Phaethon lepturus | reverse complement strand
GTTTTATTCCCAGTGGCACTGTTGCCTAATGCAGCCAAGTGCTGAGCACATCCTGTCGTCTGAGAAAACAAATGATGCCATGGAATAAGGAAACACATAAAGCAGCACACAACATGGCAGCTCCCTGAACTCCCATCCTCAGTCAAAATTTAGAGAGTAAACCACAGTTTTAAAAGCATGATGAAAAGAAACAGTGATTGACAAACAGATAAGATACTGCCCGTGATAAGGAGTGGAAAGATCAGGGCTTGGCATTCATAGGTTTTAGGTTTTCAATGAATAGAATATTAAGATATGTAATTGATTTACAAAATTTAATGTTCTGAATAAATACTTTAAACTCCATTTTGACAGATCATTGCATTGTTCTAACAGAAGTCATTAAGATTGCTAACTTAGTAAAATATCACTAATTTAACTTAGAAGCATTAGTTCTTTAATGGTACATATATCCTTAAAAATTGTTGAATTAAAAAAAAGTTAATTAGCTTTAGCTAATGAATTAGTTTAGGCCTTCTGAGGAAACAGTGGGTACAAGAGAAAAATTAGTATTAAACACAGAGCCAATATCTTTAACTGCTTTGTTAAGAAAGTTACATACATGTAAAGACTTGTAAATATTGAATGACTGAGAAAATAATTGTTATGTAATTTTGGTTCCTGCTTAGTAGTTGTTCATTTACGTGTCTGTTTCTACCTAACTTCACTGTAAGTATGTCTGACAGAAACCTATTCAGTTTCTGGGTAGTGCACGCTTTCTAACTTCTGGTTCATCTCTATCATTGCAAATTTTTGTTATATGTGAAAACACATTTCATATCTTACCACATATAAGTAATGATTATGTCTGAAATACATGGTTCATCTGGTATTGGATTTTTTGTTTTCATGGAGCCTGTTGTTCAGAGATCGTTTCAGTATTTTTGGAAGTATTCATATTGTGTCTTTCAGTTCCATAGTGCAAATGTATGTTGAAGATTCTGTAAGTAGAATTTCTACTAGAAATAGGAACTGTGTTAATAATCTGGAATTATATGGGTGCTTTTCAAAATACTGTCTTTCTACTCACACGGTAAAGTTTATGTGCTGCAGTGTCTCATCACTGAAAGCCTGAGTAGTTTTAGAGCATCTACACAGGTAAAAAGTCTAGATCCTGCATTAATGTGTGCCTGGTAAAATATCATTTACTTAAGTAACATTTTTTAAATTAATCAAACTTAACAAAATTTCATTTGTTGCCTCTAAAATACACACAGTAGAGAATGAGTAATTGTTTCAATTGATTGAATTTCCTACGCCTTAAAGAAGAGGAGAGGAAGACCAGTCTGTTTTAGCAGCATATCTAAAGAGAAATTAGTCATATGATTTAAAAGCATCCTATGTGCAGACCACTAATATATTAAGGTAAAATTGGGTCATTGTATCTATGGAAGTCTATTCAGGTTTATTTTTTAACTGCGGCAAAAAATTCCACATTCAACTATATCATCTAATGGTTTGACAGATTTTGCATGGGCTTTCTGGCATTCATTGTATTTCCTAGAAATGCAAAATCTTAGGTTAGTTGAAATTTAGCTTCACATGCAAAAATAGTTTTAATTAAAAAAGAAAGTGCTTCTTTGTTCTGCTTACGTTTGTGCATATCAAATCTTTCGACATAGTATGAATGAGAAATATATGAATTCATAGATCTATTTTTTTTATATACCGTGACAACTGGATTACACAGTCTAGAAGTAAATGAATCACAGCCATGAAGAAACTATGAAGAAAATCAGTGTGGTGAACCTTGATAAACTTTTAGATAACTTTTCAGAGATAGAAAAGGTAAGTGAAGAAGGTAAAAAATGTTGAAACTGCTGTCTATAAATATTTTGTGACATTTTAATAAGCTTTTCAAGTGAAAATTTCTTCTAAGTGGTATCAGCTTATTAATATGCCTTGTAATACCAACTTTGTTTGGAAAGTGTTTGTATTGACTGTATCGCAAAGTGTTATGAGTGACTTCTGTGGAGTTGGAGAAGCCTTTGTTTCTGTACTAGAATTTTAATGGTTCTGACACAAATTTTGGCTTCTCAGGAAAAGCGTGGAAGTGTTCCTTTGTATCAGAAGCTGCTGTTGCAGATAACGGTATTATACAACTTTGATGCACAATTTGCAGAAATTGTTCCTTGTTCTAGAAAAATGTCACTGCCATAGCAGGAGCACCTGTTCTTATGTTCCATATGCATTGAGATCTCTTTGTTTTACATATATGTCAGTTCTTAAAAGGTTGATCCATGGACGAAAATCAGTACTGTGTTTCTTTTTAGACCGACATTGGCCAGCTCTCTGGTGATTGATCCTGATCAGTACATCTATACTCAAGATAAAATAAAAGGGTCACCTGAAGTAAATTTAGCATTTCTTCTTGAAAAAACATTTAACAATTGGTATTCACACCCATTACTCATGTTGGTACTCAGCAAGGGCATTGCAAAGCAGTGGAAAGGACCTTGCTGATGATTGATCCAGACTGTGGACTACATAACTGAGAGAAACCAGTTTATAACCAGTGGTGTAAGTTAGCATTTTTAGTTCTGCAGGGTAAACTATCAATAGCACAGGCTTTCAAGTATAGCATCGTTCTTCTGTATAATGGATTTAAAAATTAAATCAAAAGGTATTAATATAACTTTAGTCTTTTTCCACTTTTCTAGAAAATATCAGAAATTAATGAAGCAAATAACCTACTGGTTCTTCAGCTGGAAAAACATAACAGGTTATTAACATTAAGCCAATCAAAGGAGGAATCAGTAAAAGAAGGTAATTTAAAAAAAAAAATAATATGGCTTTTGCATATATTCAGGAAGTTCTGAGAAATATTTCCATTATTTTCAGTCATATAAAAAAAATAGCAAGGATAAGATACTGTGTGAAAAAAAGTAATGCTTAATCTTGGGTCATGTAATGGGATCCATCTCATTTGCATAAACCAGATAACTTTATTACGCACAAACATATTTTAAGAACTGCATTAAAGTAACTATTTTCCAGTTGATGTTAATACCCATTCATTTTAAGAGACTGAATGCATGCAGTACCTATGAAAGAAGAACTGCATCCAGCTTTGGAGCCCTCAGCACAGGAAAGACATGGATCTGTTGGAGCAGGTCCAGAGGAGGCCACAACAATGATCAGAGGGATGGAACACCTCTTCTATGAGGACAGGCTGAGAGAGTTGGGGTTGTTTAGCCTGGAGAAGAGAAGGCTCTGGGGATACCTCATTGCAGCCTTCCAGTCCTTAAAGGGGTCTTAGAAAAACGATGAGGACAGACTTTTTAGCAGGGCCTGTTGCAAGAGGACAAAAGGTAATGGTTTTAAAGTAAAAGAGGGCAGACTGAGACTAGGTCTAAGGAAGAAATTTTTCACAATGAGGGTGGTGAAACACTGGCACAGTTTTCCCGGAGAGGTGGTAGATGCCCCATCCCTGGACACATTGAAGGTCAGGTTGGATGGGTCTCTGAGCAACCTGATCTAGTTGCAGATGTTGGTTGGTATAGATGACCTTTAAGGTCCCTTCCAACCCGAACTATTCTATGATTCTGTGATTAAACAATGTGACAGCCCATTTTGTGTTTATAATGTCACTGCCAACATTTTATCTCAGTGGCATTTCCAACTCAGTTATAAAGTGTAAGGAATAGCACACAATCCTTCAAGGTTACGTTCAGTTAAGCTGATACCACTGTTGTAAGTTTATTCCATAGGCTGCACTTGTGTTCCTGTCAGCTTTAATGTGATTTGAATTTTGGTCATATTTCTTTTCCTTTGTATAGCAGATGTCATTGTGGTGTTAAATAGTTTTGAATGATAATAATGGTTTATATTAATATTACAAGGATTCAAACTGTTCAGTGGAAGCTAAATAATGAAATGGCATTTACTGTTTTAGAGATGGGAATTTTAAGGCTCTGCATAATAAAAAAGTTGCCAACTAAAGGAGGAATAAAGACAAAACTATTACATTAAGATTTTTGTTTGTTTTAGAAGTATGTCTTTTCAGGTGGGTATTTGAAAAGAGAAATAGTCTCTAGTACTTAGCCTAGATTTGTGGTTACTTATTTTTCTGTAGTCAGTAGAATGGCTGAAAGGTGCAACTTTTTGTAGAAGTTTGGTCTCTGACAAGTCAACTTGCTAAAAGTTAGGGAACAGGGTAGGAATATACTTTGTTTCATGCTGGAGTGAGATTGTCAGTCATTTTCACTTAGGTCTTCGCTGGGACTTAAATAATTTAATGTAATCCAAACTTAATTGTAAAAGTTATTGAGTGAATGAATTTTGCTAATGATGCTAATCTATGCAGTTACACCAAGAATTTTATGATACAGAATGACAAGTGATAAAAAGGGGAGATGAAAACCAGTAGCAATGCATATGGCAGGCATTTTATATAAACAGTGGTTGGCTCTGGTTAGCTGCTTCTCAGGAAAGAGATGTTGGTGTCTTTCTGGACAGTTCTCTGAAAATACTGGTAATCAAAGAAGCAAATACAGTCATAGGCATGATTATGGAAGAAATAGAGAAACATACACCATGTTCCTGTAAAGTATGTGATTTTCGTGTAATGTTCTGGTTCCCACATTTCAAAATAGACATACCAGTAGCAGAAAAGATAACACAGAAGTAGGCAAGATTTGGTATTGTCAGGGAGGAGCAAGGGACAGGGAATTGGGAACCAATCATGTAACAAGGCCTACAGAGGTAGGGGCTTCACCAGCCAAGACCCACTCCCACCATACCGATGCAGGGCTGGCCCAGTGAGGGCTGCCAGGGTCAGCCAAAAGTCCACATTACCCAACAAGTACATAGTGATGGAGCAGGTCCAAGGTCAAGACAGGAGATTGAGTCAGGATCAGGTCCAGAAATGGTAACAAGGGCCAGACATGGTCTACTGATCCCTAGCAGGTCCATAGTGATGAGGCAGGTCTGAAATCAAGCCAGGAAGCCACTCCCTAGGTCATGACCAGAGTCTAGGTCTGCACGATATATGGCTGTAACACAGCTGCAGCGTAGCTCAAGGTAGGCCAAGGGCAAAGGCCTCATCTTAAAAGCCCCCCCCAAGGGAAGGAGGGGCAGCCATTTCTGAGCCTTCTTCCAGCTTTCTTCAAACAGCTTTTTTCAAGGTCACCAGCTGTACTCTTTCTAAATTGGCCTAGAGCCCAGACAAACACCCAGGAGGTGGGTGGGGGAGAATGCATTTGGGGCCCTCAGATGTTTGGTTACAATTTTGGAACATCTGAAGAAAGACTTAAGTTGACTGGAAACTTCTCAGCTTGAAGAGAAAGAATAGAGCTGGTATGACTCACAGCTGTAAAATTATGAATGGCATAGAGAAAGTGACTAAGGAATGAATATCGACTGTTTAATAAGAGAACTAGATGGAAATCAAACTTGTTGACTGATTTAAAGCAAATAAAATTAGGAACTTTTTCATGTGGTACAAACTAAAGTTGTTAAAGCAGTTCCACAGAAGCTTGGGGATAACAGAAGTACAGAACAGTTAAAAAAGATTAGAAAAATTGATGTAACAAAACTTAACAAATCTGTTAAACACAGAGTACCTCTCACTCAGGTCTCCCTTATTTTTGTGTTTGGGAAGCTGAAAGGGTAGTGGTTATCCAGCTTTTTTCCCTCTTTCCTGAAGTATCTTCTGCTGGGTGTTGTGAAGTCTGACAGTGAACTGGATGGAACTTTGGTCTGACTCAGAGCCATTTGTTTCTCTATTAAGCACAAAAGACAATGCAGGACAGTCACTCAGAAAGAGATCAAGAGGCTTCATTATTGACAAAAAGAGAGAGGAGTGGGTTTCTGTGAAATAGACTTAAAAAAGGGGAAGGAAAAGGTGGACAAAAATAAGAATTTTTTCTTACCATAAAACCTATGGGATAAAAGATAGCAGAGAAAGTGAAAGAGACAACTCAGGAAATCAGAGCAGCTGTGATGACTGCAACAGTGACTGTGGAAGTAGAGTGGACTGAAAACAGATGAAATTCAGAAGAGAGATTTGAACTTTGTAAATAGTAGTGCCTCACTTCAGTGAGACGAGTGCAATGATTTGAGGAGATAGTTATGCTGATATAACTGAAGAGAATGACCTCTGGAGCTGTTTTGAAACACATGATGGAAAAAAAACATGTGGATGGCAGAAGTCCAAGTAAAAATACCAGAGCAATCAGCATGAAATATGAACTAAAGTTTTAGCAGCGAAGTTAGTCAGAAAAAAACAAATCTGCATAATATTGAAGTCATGGTAGTTGTACAAATTAGTACAGATATCGATAGGAGGCAGAACTGTTGGAAGCCGATAATAATGGTCAATGAGTAAGTGAGATTGCAGAGCTGTTAGTACCAGTAATGACAAAAGTGAAAAGCGGGAACTTGGAACAATGTGGGACATGCAAGAGGTGGCTCTGAAAGCTACTTGATGTTAAGGAAGTAAAAGGTAAATGAGAGGTGCCAAAGGGATGGAATATATTTAGAAATTTAAGCAGTTACCATGGCTGTTCTGTTAGATTGACGTGCTTACCAATAAGGTAAATACAAGTATCATGGCATGAAGTGCTTATATGTTTATATTTTTAAACTCTATTCATTAATCGTGACCAGAAAGCAGAGTTTCACAAAACATCTTGGGCAGCAAATTGCCATAATCTGCAGTGGACGCTGTCAGAGGAACCTTCAGATACACAGTTACCATGTTACTGGAAATCAGCAGTGTCTGTAACATTAAAAGTATGTCAAAAGGACATTACGGTTGGTGTAGTGATTGTAAGTTATAGTAAGTATGTAATGTTACTAAAGAAATTTGCTTTTTCTTTTTGAAATGAATAGAAATGGTCTTTGCACCTTTATCATACTCACCTGCAATATTGACCCTTCAGAAGGGGTAACAGCATACTGTGTATTCAGAGTCAGAGCACTGAAAATGTTGCATCTCTAGTTCAATTCTTTGTGAAACCTTTTTGAAAGTCAAAGCACTGTGGGATTAAAAAAACAATTTTTATCATTGATGGGGTTATAGAAGTATTCTGTGCAGCACTGGAGAAGATGCAAGGGACCAAATGTGGTGTTGATATTTCCATTCTTACTCTGGCAACAGTTATCCTAGCAGACTGTATTGGGTCTGGCTGGGATGGAGTTAGTTTTCCCCATAGCAGCCCTCATAGTGCTGTGGTTGGTACTGGTAGCTGGAACACTGTTGGTAACACACCAGTGTTTTGTCTACTGCTGGGCAGTGCTGGCACAGCATCAAGGCTGCCTCTCCAACATTCTCTCCTCCCTCCCCCCCAGTAGGCTGGGGGTGGCCAAGATCTTGAGAGGGGACACAGCCAGGACAGCTGACCTAAACTGGCCAAAGGGATATTCTATACCATATGGTGTCATCTCAGCAATAAAAGTGAAGAGAAAGCTGGGGAAGGGGGGGCATTCGTTTTTTCTGCTGTTTGTCTTCAGGAGCAACTGCTGTGCGTATTGAAGCCCTGCTTCCTGGGAAGTGGCTGAGCATCACCTGCTGATGGGAAGTAGAGAGTAAATTTTTTATTTTCTTTTGTTTCTGTGCGCAGCCTTTGCTTTCTGCTTATTAAACTGCCTTTACCTTGACCCACGTGATTGGTTATTTTTTTCCATCCTAACTTCTCCTGCCCCATCCTGGCTGAGGAGGGGAGTGATTGAGCAGCTTGGTGGCACCTGTCGTCCCACCAGTGTCAAGCCACCACACAGACTCTATTTGTGAGAATGGCTTTTATACAGTGATACTGCCAACTGTGGCTTGGAATAAAATATTTCTCCTAGCCTTATGTCCCAAGCTGCTTCCCAGAACCCAGCTCAGTCACATTTCCTGAAAGTATCACTTAGAAGAATCAGTCCAAAGGCAACTGAAATTGCTGGGTTTGGATGGCTGTGTCAATTTCTTGATGAACCAGTGTCAATACCAATCTTTATGTATATTCTCAGGTTGAAGACCATTCTCAAGTTTGTCCTATGACAAATTTAACACAAAAGCAAGTTAATTTACAGGATATGTAAACAACTCAGCCTTAGAACGTAAGGCTTATAGGTAGACCACAAAGCAGTTCACAGAACAGCTAAGGAAAAAAGATGAGAGACCACGTGCTGGTGAATTGTTCACATATGATTCCAGGTGAACATGCTGCTTACAGCAGAGGAGCAGAGAGAAAGAGCACTATGGAAGGAAATGCTGTTGTTCCACCTACCCTGAAGGGTTTGTGGCTTCTAGTGGTGGTGGGACAGAGGAAGTGGAATTTTATCCTGGCTGAAAAACTTTGTTAGTATTAGAAACAGAAAATAGGAATAGCATTTCACACCCTTAGAAATCTCCAACAAGTGTGAGAACCTGAGGGCTCCTTAATATCCTTGATTGCCGGAAGTCTCTCTCTAGAACTGTTAAGATAAAAGCAGATTAGGAAGTCTGAAGGAAATGCAAAGGAAGAAAGAAAACTTCTAAAACTCAGGGGAGAGAGGAGAGTGAAACTCTTGAACCAAAGATAAGGTGGGAAAAGATGAGCAACTGGGCAAGTGTATACATGTTCTGAAAGATCATAAATAAGCTTTGTTTTGTTATGTTCGTTGCTAAATAAAGGTGAGATTCAGTTTTTGTTTAGTGTAAATCATTGCAGATCCACTTAAGACAGATGCAAGTCTGGCACTCTTGTTTTCTGCTCCTAAACCTTTTCTGTGGTGACTAAATGGTTGTGGTACAGGCTACAATTCTGCAATAGATTCTAAAATCTACTGCACTTTTTAAAAAGAAAGCAATCACATTATTGTCTATGGAACACTTAAGGTGGCTCTATTTAGCATCTTCAGGACTGCATATTTTTTGACAGTGTTTCAAAGGTGTTTAAGGGAAAAAGTGATTGATGTAATTACCCTATTAAAAAAAAAAAAGCCAGTAGCTTCAATTATAAATGCAGATGGAAGGAACTGCAGTAAATGATAGACATTAAACATGGAAAAAGAGCACTTAACGCTGTTCAGTCTTTCTGCATGTAGGGAGTATTCTTTACAGGGAAGGAACTACACAGAATCCATAACAGATGGTATACCAGTGATCCACAAAGCTGCTACCGTTTAGCAAAATTTTGCTTTTTCTTCCTTAAAGTAGGCAAGCAAAACTTGTGGGTTCCCAGCAATTTTTTCCAGTCACAACTGTAATTACATAAGGTATTTGCCGAGATACATCCTTTAAAGATAAGAAAGACAAGCAGATATTCTTGGCACTGGACAAAACAGTGGCTTGCACAGTTAAATAGCTGTGATTCATTGCAAGAGTAGCTGCTGGCCTATTGCTACTCAAATGCGTAGATGTCTTTCCAATTTGTGCATGAATTACAAGCAGTTGGGTTTATTTCCCCACATTTTTCAAATGGGAGAAAATTTGTAGTAGAACTAGTTGGTACAAATGGCTACACTAACCTAGTGCTTCTGACGTTGAATAGGATTTTTCCACAAATGCTTTTGATCCAGTGTAGGAATTGAGGGCAGTCAATGTTTCTGTGCTGCTTGTGCTCCCTCTGCTGTTTTTTGGAAGCATGGAATGGGAGAATGCAGCTCGCTAACGTACTTGGCTGCATGAAAGTTGGACTTGGTGGAAGAAGAGACTAACGGTCAAGAAGATTGAGGGGAAAACTGAATCTCTGAGCTGGGATCTTAATTCATCATCCTGACTCTATTATTTGTCATGTAGTCTTTAATTATATGATCTACTGTTTTCAACAGTGCATTGGTTTTATGAGATGAGTAACTGTATTTAGCATACTTTATCTGTTGGGGAAAGTAAAAGCCACTTAAGAAATGCAGTGGTACTCTGGAAATAGAAAGAAAGGTTTTAAGAGTAAGCAATCTCAGTTTTAGTGTCCCTAGTCTGTGAATGTTTTGTAACTTTACTGATAAGGTTATAAGGAACATAGGGGATAAAAATAGTATTTAATGAAAACCAGATGTTATATTACAGGCAGTCCATATGGTGTTCAAATATTAAAAATACAATTAAAAATAAGATTATGAAACACAAATATGTAAAATGATAACAAGTTGCATGTATATACCTACACACACATGATTATTTTGTTTAAAATGACATAATGGGGACATAGTAGCATATTCTGAATCTAAGTTTATGTTGAAACACAAGATGAATGTTAATATGCAATAAAAAGGGGGTGAGAACTGCAATGAGTGGATACTGTTGGTCTTGTTAAAAAGAATCTTGGCAAAAATGTCAGGAAAGTAAGCCTCCATTTCATTAATTACATCAAATTGCTGAAATACTGATATGGAAAACTTCCATTATTCCCCACAAAACAGTAACATCTGGCTAGAAATAAAAATGTGATAGTTTTACGAAATTGTTTGCATTGCTTGATGAAATTGTTTTTAACCTATTATCAAACTAGAAGTTAAAATTAAGCAGTAACTAATAATAATCTGAGTTATTTCTATAGTCAGTAAGAAGACTTAGACTAGTATTTAATCCAGATGATTATAAAATATTTGAGAAAAGATTATAAACAAAATAGAAAATTAAAATTGTCAAGAAATTATTTTTAAATACTGGCTTTTTAATTTCTTTTAGAATGTACTACTCTACAGAATGTGATAAAGGGTCTAACACAAACCATTGAAAACCAATGCAACATGAAAGGTAAGAGCAAAAATGTTCTTATATACACTGTACTACTGTACTGTAATTCACCGTGAGCAGGCATTTGATTTTCTTTGTTTATATTTACTGTTTTTTTCAGAGAGAGAAACTCATTGGCAGCCAAACAGAAAGGAAAAAATATCTAACATCAATCTTGCATAAATTTTGGTGGTCTATATGCTTAATGAATGTCTATTGCTATTATCCTACTTAGAATCCACATGTAAAAGAAGTTCTGCCTCAGTGAGGTTTTTTAATCAATAGTTGGGCTTTAAATTTTTTTCAGCATAGCACAGACAACTTTACAAAAAGTGAGACAGTAACATTCAACTGTTGGACTGTAGTTTTTATCACTTTGTCAAACCAAAGAGTCTTAATCCTCAGTGTAATGTTATTGAAATGTGGCTGTTATCCATAAATACTTGACAATTACTCATTGCTATTTTAAAATAAAATATGTAAATATTTGCTATACAACAGTTTAGCTGTGTACCATGTAGTTAATTTTATACCCGTTGTGTGCTCAAGGTATGTTAGCATAAATATTAATAAACCTCTAAAAATTAGAAACATGGCTGCTTTTAGTACTCAAAGTGACTTTTAATAATTAAAAAAAGCATTATCTGCTTTTTCTAGATTTTTATTTTGAGTTACTACTTTCTAGTTTTGGGCAAACAAGTACTTAAAAAGTTGCATCTTCCAATTTGAAACTGTTGTAGCCATGATTGATAGTAATATTTTATTTTCTAAGCCAAAGAACTTTGCATTTAAATTTTCATGAATGCATCAGTTATCAGAAGGCTAAGGACAGTTCAAAGCAGTAACAGCAGGCAAATGTTATGATTAAACTATGAATTTTCTTGTTAAAAAAATGGGAGACAGATTATGTAGTTCTGTAAATGATGATTATCATGTCTACAAAAAAGTTACTTAAAGTTCATACAAGTCGAAACATGAAAGTGATTTTCTTATTCTGCTTTCATGCTAATAATGCTGTCAAAGTATACTTTTTAGTGTATCAGATAGTTTTTTATTTACATAGATGAAAATGACAGACTGAAAGGTACCATCCACATCTTGGAAGAGAAATTAAAGGCTTGTGAACAGGTACGTCACAAATGATCATTCTTTAGGTAGGGGAATAATACTTCATCTCTATTGTAGCAGTTCATACATCTTCTTTATCAAGGATAAAACAAGTACTGAATTATAGAGTACTGTACATTTTTACGTGACTGTATTGCTTTGCAGAAGGCTAAAAGCACAGAAACCTTCATTTTTATGAAGCTTTTTACATTTTCAGGAATATAAAGATCAGATTGAGAAACTTGTGATAGAAATTAAAAACAAAGAGGAAGACCACAAATTAGAAATAACACAGTTGAATTGTGATATAAGAAAAAAACGTAAGTCCACTGAAGACTGAATGCTAGACCATTGGGTAAAGCATTTTGTAATCAGTAGGAGCTATACTTCACCTAGGGTAAGTGCAAGTTCCGCTTCTTAGTAGAAACATATGAAAGCTAGAAGTGGACGGTAACTGAATGTTATCTTTGCTCAAGAGAGTAGACAGTGGCAGCAAAGCATAGTACAGCAACACAGGATGAGCAGAAATTCCCAAGCAGGTAGAACAGACACTGGGAACTTGAACCTAAAAATGTGAAGGAATGAAATTTTGGGTTCAGTGTTGACTGGAAAACTGCTTTGAACTGTAAGCTAGACTGCTCTTAAGAGTGTTCCAGCTATACTCCGGAGAGGAGGATATTAGTTTCATACATAAATAATACTTCAACAAGAAAAAATGAATTTCCATTTTAATTTTTTTCCATTACTGGCATAGCTTTGAAGAGTAGGATTTCTTGGTCATCCACTTAGATGAAAAAAGCCAGACAAGTCTTTGTAAAATATGGTGTTTCTTTAAAGAGACTCCATCTTACTGGGATGGGACAGGTTGGTTTTCACATAGTTTTAAAGTATGGTTTTTGCTTGCATAAAATTGTTACCTGTGAAATATTGACCTGCTGTTCAAGAAGTTTTAATAGTTGGGAAATTATGTTACTTTTCCATCTAAACAACTTTTATAATCATCATATTTGGTGTTACTGCGTTACTAGTTGAAGTAAAAGAAGTGGAGTATAGAGAACAGAAAGAGAAAAAAGATCTGGAAATACTAGAACTAACTAGACAGCTGAAAATTCAAAATGAAGAGAAGCAGAATGAAATAATTAAACTGCAGATAGAGGTATGCATTACAAAGCTCAGTTAAAGATAATTGGACATTGGGTAAACTTAGAAGAGACTGTGTAGTGAAAAATGTTAATTAGTGCTTAACAAAATAATATGATGGAATCTAGGAAACTTAAAAAACAATTGTCTTTACAAAGATCAGTATCATATGCTCCCTTCTATAATGGTATCTGACTCGCTTCTGCTTAGGAATTGAGTTCCATCTGCTGTATAGAGGGACTGAACTTTGCTGTGTTCTTGTTTTAAATGAAATTATTTTGAAAATTTTGCTAGTTTTTGAGCTATAAAAACATTAAAAATGTTTTCTGCTTGTTTTTATTTTTTTTAATTTCTGAATGCTGGGAAGATGTATCATCTTTTATAAACTTCCAAGGGCTTAGACTTCCAATTCTGCAGAGATTTGAGTCACATAATTCAACATGTATTTCATGGCTCAGGTTTTAAGCCACGCTCATTACAGAAACAATTAAGGAAATAGTTCAAACCTTTCACATATCAAGAAAGAAACAAGGTGTGAAAGTATTTGGGCTGAGTTATCCTTGGAATGTGAGGGAGGGGTGATGGTTTCAGAGGTTTTTGCATCCTCTGCATTTTCTCGTCCTTGTGGCTGTGGAGCATACAGATTTTTTCAAGTAGTCATCTTGTTCATCTACGTCTATTTGGTTTACCGTATTTGTGCTGTTTACTTTTTGCAATCTTTTGAGGCTTTTCTTTAAAGAAACATAACTTGTAATTGCATTCTTTTTAAAATAAACTTAAGTACCTTCATTGATTAAATAGTAGATAAGCTTGCTATTATTACCTTCAGGTACAAAATCTAATTGTAAAAAAAAGTGAAAATTATACTTGTATTATTTAACATACTTTTTTCACTGTGGGTTCTTAATGTTTTACCCTATCCTGGTTCTTTCAGTTCAATGCTAAACTAGCAAGAGTTCAGAATAGAACAGCAAGATCATTTTCAGATGCTTCTGTCTTACCACAAAGTATCTATCGAAGGGTATGTGCTTTAATTGCTTGTCGTCTGCAGATACTAAATCCTGTTACTGCCCGTTTCAAACAGCAGTTCTGCAACAAAACTTGGGGCATGGGGGAGTGGGGTAGAGTGGCATTTCGTGCCTTATGGGTCCATTTTACTCTCCCACACATCCCTCCCATCTCTAGACAACTACTTTCACGTCTCTTTGCACTGGTGTTGCTATAGCTGGGGTTCAACAAAAAAAGAAATCCCACATGTGAAGTGGTTTTAGTACAGAATTGTTAACCTGGGAACTTAAGATAGAACAGACATAAATGACTGTGATATATATTATATATGTGCATTACTGGTTTTGTAGGCTTGGGACTTCGGGATGTCACAAAAATAGGGTTCCTGGGGAAGTCATCTTTGTAATTTTGTAATACAAAAGACTGAGAAGAATATTCTTAGAATATTTCTCATTAGTAATAGCATATTGTATTTTTAGATAATTCTATGTGATGTTTAACAATTAAGCTTTTGCTTGCATTTTTACAGAAGCTGCAGCATCTCCAAGAGGAAAAAAACAATGAAATTCAAACTCTTCGAAACACTGTAAGAGACTTGGAGCAACGTCTTGGTAAAGGCCAAGATCTGCACTTCAAACGGAGGCGATTTTGAGTAACTGTCATGAAGTACTTCAGTAGTGCATACAATGAGAAATAGAAACTGTATTTCAAACTGTGCACCTGAAAGTAAAAAACAACATATGAAGAAATACAGAGTATGTTTTATTGAAAACGCTGTTGTCAAATATTCTACAGGCATGCATTCTGTATATATTCAGGGCTACTTTCTTTGCTAATCAGCATTCACAATAAAAAGATTCAGGTTTTGTAGGAGTGATAATTTCCCTATTAAACCCTCATTAATTATGGTGTACACTTTGAAAGCAGTTTTCATTTCTTGAATATTCTTCATCCAGGAATCCTTCAAACAACTATATTTTTACTTCAACTGAGTTAATGAAAGGTTAGGAATGCTAAGCTACAGCCAGAAAAGTTATACAAGTTTAAGTGGTATGTTATCTTACTAATCAATACAGATTTATCAAATTCAGCACTGTTACAAACAAAGATAAACAGAAAACCAAGTTAAATTTGTTCTGCTCCTCTCTCTTTTTGATACTGATTCTGCATGAAGAGTTGTTAACACTGCTGTTCACTTTTAGCACGATCTTACTGATTTAGTGGGATTTTACAAGCTGTAGTAGTATGTATTAATGGACCCTCATACCATATCTAAGCCACAAAATTTAAGCATATAAATCTGTTACGTTAAAATACTGCAATTACTGCCTGTATCTTACATTTGAGATAAAAAGTTATTTCTGCACTTTGCTCAGGAATAAGCTTTTCTTGTACATAATTTGTATCCCTACGTTAGCAAAAAACCCTTTTGAAGATATTCCTTCTTAATAAAAAACGATTAAAGAATCTCTTTTGTTTATCTTCTGTTCTTGATTGCAAAACATCAGACAGGAACCCCTAGGTCATAGTTTATGCTCCTGTCCTCACAAATGCAAGCAGAATGTTAGAAGAGAAACAAGAAAGACAAATTAATCAAGAATGCAGACACCTTCCCAGTGCAACTGAAAAACAAACTGCGGGTCAATTAAATTCCTTTAAATTATGAAGCTTTTCACTGATGGAATTTGACAGGTATTGTGTAATCTTAAGAGCAGTGCTTTATTACTTCGCAGTATTTTAACTCTACACACCTGTCTTACTGTAATTTTTAAATGGGGGCAATAAAAACACCTGATCTGTTAACTTTTCCACTCTCGCAACTGTATGAATTTAGGTAGTAGGACTCCCTTGCATTTTTAAGGTGCTTAATTTGTTTTTCAGGCTCAGTTTCTTGCCTTTTCCTGTCACTGTCAGGTGTCACTAGTTTCAGTTGCTCCTGCTGCTGGTGACTGTCAGGCAGCAGTGAGCAGACGTCACTGTCAAGATTCAGTGATGTCCTCTGCTGACAGCTGACCATGTCACCTGCAAGAACTTGGAAGTGCTCCACGACACTGTCAAGTGACAGAATTTCCTAGCTCTTCAAACAAAAGGTGTCGACAATGACAGCATCAGTTACTAGAAGCTGAGTCTGATGCTGTCTGCCAATGTCAAGTTAACTGGTTTTTACAGCTGTTCTTCCCTTTTTTTCATAGCTTTTTATCTTGTGTCATTTCCACACTTTCCCCTGGAGGACCAATGTCTACCTGTTCATGACTACCTGTCTGATCATGTGTGTTATGGCCAAAAACTCTATGACGCCGACTGCTGTGGGGATGATGTCTTTGGGTTTCAGAAGGAGACTGATGATTCTCATTTTTGGAATGACGGCTGCTCTCGTGATGGTGGTGGTGGTGTCTGTGTCTGTGCAGGCTGTGGTGATGTGAATGTTGACCGGTTGGTTTGGGTTCTACCTCTGCTAGCTTTTCATCTGCTTTTTTGGTGATGTTTTCACATATACCATCAATATCAGGTTCCTGCAAAACAGAAGCTTGCATTGAATACAAGGCATTATTTTTAATTAAACCACATGTAAAATACTAATTATCTTAATATTTTTGCAGAACCTGAAACACAGTTTTAAATGGTTTGTGCTACTTTGCTGAAGAAAGAGATGACTATATCAAAAAACTTGTTTTACAACACCACTGATAACTAGACAGGGCTCTTAATGTAAACTTTTAGGAATTATAATTCAAGTAATTGCTAATAAAAAGTATTCTTCTTCTGGGATGCCACACCTGACCTGCCTGAGGCTTGCATTTAGCTGGAAAACTATGATGCAATCAAAAATTATGCTGCTTCTCATTGAACTTTCATGACTATGTATGTACATTTCTTGGAAATCCTTAAACTAGTTCTGATCTTTAGTTATATGTAAAACAAAGCCACCCTTCCTTTAGAATGGTTACAATAAATTGTGACATTGTATTATCACTTATTTAAAGTTAACAGTTCTATACTGTGTTTAAATGTAAACTAAAAGGAACAGTAACATGGCTCAGATTTGATGCCCAGGTTTAAAAAAAATCAACCAAAACTATTTAAGTACCTACCCATCCCCAAAAACTAGAGTAGCTAAATGCTCACTAGCTGTATGTACCTCCAGAAACAGAATCAGCCTCCAAGACTGCAATTAGATTTCTGAAAATTTTTTACATTTCTATCAAGGGCAGGAATTTAGATCATCATTTTATTACAAATTAGATATAATTCACTT
Organism: Phaethon lepturus; assembly: GCF_000687285.1. NCBI lineage: Eukaryota > Metazoa > Chordata > Aves > Phaethontiformes > Phaethontidae > Phaethon > Phaethon lepturus. Next base: position 5,364 of record NW_010537626.1, on the reverse strand, counting down.
TGAAAAAATGCTTATAAGCTCTCTGTCAAGACACATGAAATGCACAGATTCTTAATCATGTCTTTTTGGATTAATCACACTGAAGTAATTTTTTTTTTTTTTTTTAAGTACCAGTCAAATCCAGTTTCCTTTCCTAGTATACGTAGAATGAAACAAGGAAATACCATGTAAGAGCAGTTTCCACACTTGTTTTCACAGTATGCAATCTTAATAGATTCTGCTACATATTGAAAGGACAGGAAGGAATAAGGCAGACCCAGATGATACACTAGACGGCCGCATCTAAGGAGAGAAAAAACTCTGTGGTTACATACATATAAACTATACTCCCATGGAGAACGTTTCTGTTCAAGGAGCTTACAGGCAAAAACAGTATCTGCCTTATGAACATTTGCCCACTCAATTGCATTGGTCAGTAATGTAAAGCATGATTTCTGGCTGACATTGTAACTCTACCGTCAGAAGCCTCTAGTTTAGCGGCACTTAGACTAGCAAAAGTACACTCATTACCTGTCTTGCTAATGAGAAGGGCTGTTTGCAGAGTGGTACAAATTGCCATATGGTTGTTGCATCCTTACCAAGGATGTTTTAATGCAACGTAACACGCCTTCTGATAGGAATGTGCATTGTGATGCATCTGTGTTACTTAGTGTGCCTGACAGCATTTTTATGGTGCCTATTTGCCCCACGTCTGTACTCCAGTGTTCTGGTACACACTTGGCTACACGACTAGTACATTCAGAGGAGCTGGAGTAAATGTGTAACTCATACACAAGGGCACCTCATTAAGTACCCCACCTGCAATGTCAACACGTGGTCCTCCAGCCTTGGCTCCCTACAAGTGTGCACTGTACATCTAGGACCAGCAAAAGGCAAAGACTTCATTGGCAGTAGAGGCACAGTAAGGACATACATTCCTAGAACCATAATGGATCATGGCCAGACTAGTGCCAAACCAATTCACAGCGTAGGTGTATCCTGTGTGTCAACAGCACAAAACTGTTCAACCTTTCAAATGCTGTGGGCAAGCCGTCAGCTTTGGGGCGTCTCCACAGACTACATGCAGCCTTGTTCTGTTTGTCTGTCATACGACAGCCGCCTTCCATACTTCGGTCTATTTGCTGCTGCAACATGCAGTCAGTTTCTAAAGATCATTCCAGTGCTAGTTTCATCCCATGAGCCTAATTTAGCCAGTTCACGCAATTTCATCACATCATTACTGAAAAAAAATTAAGGAACTTTCTAATTCTTTATTACACTTAATTGTATTTTAGTATGAACTGAGAATGTCCGTTACAGGAATGTAACAGTAATTAGGGTGGACATGCTAGAAGTGCAAGACTTATCAAATAATTTCCGTCGCATCAAACCCGAAAAATCAGGATTTCAATTGAAGAGTTATTACTTGTTCAGCCAAAAGATACATGGCCCAGAATCCTATGATAAAAAAAGCTATTTTCTTCCAAAGTTTTAAGTTTCATCTAAAGACTAATTTTTCCATATGACTACATGGCTTTTTCAACAACGTCGGTCAAAATGTCTTCATGAGAACTCACGTATCTTTCCTCGTTTGATTCTACTTTCACATGCCTGGATGTAATGAAGTTGTTCGAAAATAACAACAGTGTAAGACCACTATCACGCTATCAAATTCTACACTCAGTTATATTAATCTAAATCCACAATAATTATGAAGAAACATTTATTTATCCCAAACTTACTTAAGCAAAAGCAGACTTTTCTTTTGTAGCTTCCTTTTTCCAGTAAAAGTGCCAGTGCTTTACTTAGTGCAACTTAGAAGTTGATTATGATGTCTTTGTTGTGAGGTAATCAGGTTACTTGAAAATCAATGAAATAATACAGAGATTTACAAAGTGTTACTCTAAATACACGCAGATATTTTCCTTTGTTCCCCTCTAAACACAGACCTGTCATAGATGAGAAAGTCATCTTTGTTTCCATTTAAGGTAGTCCAGACATCAGCTTGCTGTTCATCTTGCTGGTAGACAGTAATATAGTCTGAAACACTTTCCTTCAGTAGGTGAAATTTCCTCTGGGAAGAAGTTCCCTGATGGTTAACAACTACATATGAGATATTGACCAGTCCTTCATTCTGTAACTTCACTCGCAGGTCCTCCAATCTAGTGAAGAATGTAAAGAAGCAAGACCATAAATCATTAGGTAATCATAAGGTCTGCCACATACAACAGAATTTAATATGCTCCATCTTTCTTTTACTACAGTGAATGTTATTTTCTCCCAGTTTTAATGGCAACAGTCTAACACTATTAAAACATTCTTGCTATTTGCCATGACTATCAACTATACTGTCACCAAGCTAGACCCTACAATAGCTAATATGCCATGGTTCCTGTCCTTGTAAGCAGAAGTAAATAAGGCAGACATCTGTTTTCCAGCTGAATTCAGTGTTGTTTTTATTTCAGTTTTCACACACTTCATGGTCTAACACAGTAAGTTTATCTGATGTCTTTATCTAAACGCTGAGGTTTTGGTCACATAGTTCATTAAAGAATGCATAGAGTAAATACAGCAGGAAGATGAATAATCAAGAAAGCAAACCTGCAGTAAAAGGCCAACAGCCTCTTGTCTTGACATGGTTGTTTTCTATAAAAGCCAGAAAAGAGATACTACTGGGTCAAAAGGATGGCTACAGAATGTGTCCATGACACGGCCAGCAGTTACTAGTTTTCACCTTTGGCATCCCATCACAACAGTCCTTCTTTGCTCTATCATACAGGAAGCTGCTTTCTTGCTGTGCAATGTGCGTGGGGTTTTTTTCCATTTAATTTATGTCATTCCTCTTGAGTTGCTCTAGGAAACTCATACAGTTTCTTCAGTTTCAAGAAATAGTCTAGAGCTTGAAAGATTCTTTAAAACCTTTCTAAAATGTACAGAATCAAACGCAGATACCTTGAAAGTCAACAACAAAGCCCACTTTTGACTTTGATAGAGCCAGATATTTACCACCATTTTTTCAAATCCAGTGCTTAAAAAACTTGCAAAGACTATTATAATATGAAGTTACACAGCCTACAGGAGGAAACTAAGATGTTACTACAGTGATTATGATCAAGCTCTGAAACCAGCACTATGAATTTTTAAACCAAAATCATTTCACAATCACTAAATGAATCCAAGGTAAGGGCTATATGCAATTCCTGTTTGGGTCAGCTCAAAATTATTCTCTTGCTGCTGTTACTGTCATGATATCTAATTATTTGCACAGAAGTAGGTTCTAGAAACCAGACCACCAATGTCCCAGGTCTCGTACGAAAATGTAACACTGATGATTCCCTCATCCATATTTTGAAAGGATGGTCTCTGCCTTCTGGAGTTTGTTGTTTTGTTTTTTTTTTTACCTAGGACCTCTGAACAGGGGCTGGGAAAGCACATCAAAAGCACTATTTTGATACATCTTTTCCCCTACAGATCTTACATAAGAAATGAGTGATCACAGCTCTGTTTCAGGTGTTCTAGCCATAACTCTAGAGAGTTATGATGTTTCTCGGCTTAATGTACCGTCTTTGCTACAATAATCGTTTGTTGCTAACTGAAGCATAGCTCTTGCGGAACTGTTTCTGTTGGGTTTTCATGCGCTTTGGATGTCATCAATGTTATGTTGATCGTTGTTAATGCAATCTGGAGAAGATGATCTGTCAGTTAGTACTAAGAGAGAAAGAATCTGAGCCACTGGCACAGAACACAACATCTCCTGAGAGTTAACCTGGTCACTGGCTCACACATGCCAGCTGGGATGGCAGCATTTGAGCAAGCGGAAGTTCATTCAGTGCATCTGTAGTTGGCCACAGGTACTATCCTCAGATGGCATTAAAAAAAACTGACCAGTGATATTTTAACAAAAACCATGAAAGAGATTTACGCTTACCTGGAAGCCTGCAGCAGGCACAAGTATCAGCTAGCTTGGAGGAGTGCCACCACCGTCACCGAGCCCCTAGAGTTCAGCATCGGGTTCTCCTCCCCAATACGCCATTCTGGGGGCTCCCTGCAGTTCTGGATCTCTGTCCCTCCTCCAGGGAGGAGACAGACAGCCAGAACTAGCCCCAGCCCTGCCCACATGGCTGGGCTTTATCTGAAAGGAGAGGGAAATAAACAAAATTAGACCAATGCCTAAACAGAGTTCAGACTCCGAAATTCCTATAACAGAAGGATATTGGCTCCATTCAGTTTAAAAAACAAAACAAAACCGTGAGAATAAATTTGAGCTTGTTTACTACTCCATCATATTTATTTCATTTTGCAGTGGAGTTCCCCTATAATAAACAGGCAGTGTTTTTTTTGTTGTTGTATGTAAAGAGCTGAAAATAAGTGTTCAGAATAACTGGATTTTCTTCTAATGCTACTAATCAGACTAGGTTGTTCCTTCCTCTCTGTAATTTCTTTTTGACTGTTTTTAACACTTCAGTGATTTTAAAGTGGCCTCATTTCTTGTGTTTTGAAATCAGTTGT
>NW_010537626.1:0-845 GCF_000687285.1 Phaethon lepturus | reverse complement strand
AGCAGGAATCAGTTCACTCCAGATTCCAGAGTAATTCCATTGACCTGAAAGCACTTGCATCAACAGTATATTTCAGTACAATGCATGTATTACAGAACCTGACAGAAATTAAAAAAAAAGACTTAAAGATTTTTACAAGTCAGTCCGTAGTATTTGGATCCCATTGAGAAAAATCTCTTAAGAACGCAGGCTCTAGAAACAATTTTGCAAAAACACGAAATGAAAACTGATTTTCAGTGTTCCCCAGCTCTTAGAAAATCTCCTACCCACACTTACTCGATTTACTATTTATGAAAATCAAAGCATATGAGAAATTCTATAAGTATCTTTTCCTTTTATTCCATCAACATAATTATTTTGACTTGGCATGTTCAGAAAACACCTATTATTGAGAAACCTGTAAAACTGCTCCCCAACATGTCCTAGGTTGTGAAACTGTGTAATTTCAGCACTCGTATCAGAGTCTGACAGTAAACACAGTTAAGTTTTGGAAGCACTGAGTTCTAATAAACAACACGGATTTCATCAACCTCGTCCTATTCTAAACAAATTAAATTATTTTCATAATTGACCTTTTACAACACGAGCCCAGCTGCTGCGAAGCCAACACCATTCGTGAAATCTGTCTGTCCCTAAGATTTCCTCCCCGCAGTTCTACCAAAAAGCGTTTTAGATCCAGTACTCTCAAGACTCAACCCTGGTCCAAGAGGTTATCAACCGGACTGGTTTTTTACTCTTCTCACGCAGCCGGAAAGCTGCCTGCCTTTATAGCCACTGCAAAGACACGAAACGCGGGTGGCAGCTCGGGATCCTCCCAGGCCGCCGCAGCCTCCCGCAGCAGGGGC